>NW_024424119.1:26765235-26797513 GCF_017311325.1 Ursus maritimus
TTTTTTTTTTTTTTTAAAGATTTTATTTATTTATTTGACAGAGATAGAGACAGCCAGCGAGAGAGGGAGCACAAGCAGGGGGAGTGGGAGAGGAAGAAGCAGGCTCACAGTGGAGGAGCCTGATGTGGGGCTCGATCCCATAACACTGGGATCACGCCCTGAGCCGAAGGCAGACGCTTAACCGCTGTGCCACCCAGGTGCCCCCGCTCTCTCTTTTTTTAAGATTTTATTTATTTATTTGAGAGAGAAAGAGTGAGTGAAAGAGAGAGCACAAGTCTGAGAGCTCGGGGGCAGGGGAGTGTGGAGGGAGAGGGAGACGTATGCTCCCCGCTGAGCAGGGAGCCCAATGTGGGGCTCAGTCCCAGGACCCTGAGATTATAACGTGAGCCCAAGGCAGATGCTTAGCCGACTGAGCCACCCAGGCTCCCCCTAATCCTTGTCTTTTAATTAGTATATTTAGGCTACTTACATCTACTGTAATTATTGAAATATTAGGAGTTAAGTCTGATATTTTGTTATTTATTTTGTTCCCTGCCCTCCTGTCTTGCTTGCTTCCCTGTGGATTACTTGAGCAATTTTTTAGAATTCCAATTGTAATTCCCTATGATGTTTTTGAGTGTATCTCTAGGTTTTTTTTTTTTGTAAAATATAAAGTTGTGCATACATAACTTACCACAGTTTACTGATGCTGACATTTTACCACTTCAAGTGAAATGCACATTTAGATCCCTTTACCCTCTCTCCTTTTTAATGTAATTGTCTTAAATTTTATACACATTGAGAACATCCAACAATATTATAATTTTTGTTTCCAATACCAAACATAAATTAGAAAACTCAAGAGGAAAATGACATTTTATTATATTAACCAATATTTTTACCCTTTTTTTTTTTTTTAAAGATTCTATTTATTTGACAGAGAGAGAGGTAGCAAGAGAGGGAACACAAGCAGGGGGAGTGGGAGAGGGAGAAGCAGGCTTCCTGCTGAGCGGGGAGCCCCAGGCAGGGCTCCATTCCAGAACACTGGGATCATGACCTGAGCCAAAGGCAGATGCTTAACAACTGAGCCACCCAGGTGGCCCATATTTTTACCCTTTCTGTTATTCTTTCTTTATTGCTGATATTCTAAGTTTTCATCTTTTATCCTTTCTTTTGTGTTTGAAGAATTACCTCTAGTCATCCTTTCATTGGTTACAATTTCCCTTAGTTTTCCTTCATCTTAGTTTTCCGCTTTCCTTTCTGAAGGATATTTTTACTGGATATAGAATTCCAAGTTGATGGTGATTTTCTTTCAGCACTTGAAAAATGTTGCACCACTTCCTCTGTCCTCCATTTCAAATGAGAATTTGGCCGTCATTGGAATTGGTGTTCCTCTGTAAGTCACTTGTCATTTCTCTCTGCTATCAAGATTTTTTATTTTTTATCATTAGTTTTCAGGAGTGTAATTAATTATGATGCCTTGATGTGATTTTTCTGTGGTTTTTTGTTTTTGTTTTTTTTTTTTTTTTAGTTTCTCCCTTCTGGAAGTTGCACAACTTCTTTGATCTAGACTTTTGTCTTTTGCCAAATTTGGGGAATTTTCAGCAATTATTTCTTCAACCGCTTTTTCAGTCCCATTTTGTCTCCCCTGTCCTTCTGGGCTTCTGATAATATGAGTGTTAGCTGAACTTTGTTCTCTTTTTCCCCCCAATCTATTTTCTCTCAGTTGTTCAGATTGGGTGTAATCTATTAATCTGCCCTTAAATTCACCGATTTTATCCTTTGTTACTGCCACTCTACTATTGAGTTTATCCAGTGAGTTTTGAACTTCTTTTGTTGTATTTTCCAGTTACATAATACCCATGTGGTTATTTTTTAAAATATCTATTTCTTTGCTGGTATTTCCTATGTTTTCATCTGAGAACTCATGATTGCTTGTTGAAGCATTTTTAGGATGGCTACTTTTTTTTTTTTTAAGATTTTATTTGTTTATTTTGACAGAGAGAGCCAGCCAGCAAGAGAGGGAACACAAGCAGGGGGAATGGGAGAGGAAGAAGCAGGCTCCCAGCCGCAGAGCCTGATGTGGGGCTCGATCCCAGAATGCCGGGATCACGCCCTAAGCCGAAGGCAGACACTTAACGACTGTGCCACCCAGGCACCCCTAGGATGGCTACTTTTAAAACATTGTCAGATAATTCCAACATCTGCAGCTTCTCCATTTTGGGGTCTGTTGATTGTCTTTCAGTCAAGGTGAGATTTTTCTGGCTCTTGGTATAAGTGATTTTTAAAATTGTATGTTGGACATTTTGGGTTTTATGTTATGAGATTCTGGATCTTATTTGAATTCTGTTTTAGCAGGCCCCAACTGACACTGTATTAGTAGGGAAAGAGAACCCCGCCTCGTGACCCCTTGGTGGGGATGGAAGTCCTAGTCCCTACCCTGCCTCTGCTGACGCTATCCTGGTGCAGAGTGCGAGATGTGTCTTGTGGCCCCAGGGCAGGGGTGGACATCCAAGTTCTCTACTTAGCCTCCACTGACCAGGGATGGGAGAGTAGGAGTAGGAGTGTTGTGTGTAATTTTCTACTCTGGTGTTTGACTGGAATGGGGTACCTATTGTCACAAATGCTCCTGTCTTGTTAGACTACCCTTTCCCATTCCTTTGGCTATGCAGATCAGACTTTTCTTGAGGCCTTTTTTTAATCTGTCCTGTTGGCATTTCCTCGTCGTGGGCTTGTCTAGTGCCTGGTCTGGGATATATAGGATGCAAAAAGAAAATCTAGGGAATTTGTTGCCACGTCATTCTTTGAGTCCCGAGGTGCCTATCCAGTCTGCCTTCTCTCTCCATCATTCAGAATTTTCTTATGTTTGTTTTACACATTATGGCTAGAGATTTTAGCTAAATATAGCAGGAGGAATAGGGAGAAATGTGTTCCTCCATCTTGTCCAGAACTGGAAGTCCTAGGTATATGATTTTATTTTATTTTATTTTATCTTATTTTTTTAAAAAGATTTTATTTATTTATTTGAAAGAGGGAGACAGCGAGAGAGGGAACATGAGCAAGGGGAGTAGGAGAGGGAGAAGCAGGCTTCCCGCCAAGCAGGGAGCCTGATGTGGGGCTCCATCCCAGGACCCTGGGATCATGACCTGAGCCAAAGGCAGACGCTTAATGGCTGAGCCACCCAGGTGCCCCTATCTTATAATTTTATTTTTTTAAAGTAATTTCCACACCCAACGTGGGGCTTGAACTCATGGCCCTGAGATCAAGAGTTGCATTCTCTGTTGACTGAGCCAGCCAGGTGCCCCCCTTGGTATGTGTTTTTAAATTACTGCTGGGTAGCATTCAATGAGTCTTTTCTATCTGAAAATTCAAGTTTCTTAAAGTCCCTAAAATTTTCTTCTGTTACTTCTTTGGTGATTGCTTCTCCCCCTTATTACTTTTGCTCCATTTGCTACTCTATTATGTGTATATCTTCTAGATATTTCATACACATTTTTAACCTTTTCACTCATAATTTCCATTTCTTTGTATTTTCGGTATTTTGGTACTGTGGGATTGTTCTCCTTTTTGATCTTTCAGGTCTTTAAATTAATTTTCAGTGCTGTTCATTCTATTTTTCATTTCCACAATTAACATGTTTAAATTTAGAAATTGTCTTTTCAACTTCCCCAAACCATGTGTCTTCATTCTGATTCTGTCTTTCTAATCTCTACTTGAATCTCCTTAAGATTCTTATTTTTAAAGCTTACTTTTTCTTCTTTTAAATCTATCTCAGTATGAGTCCTCTCTTCTAGCTATTTAGTTTGGTCTTCTTCCTTCAAGCTATGGAGTCTCCTTAAATGACCTCTGATCCACTTTGGCCACTCATGTTGGCACCTGGGCAAGGCAGGCTACTGTGGCCTCTTGGGTAGCAACAGTGCAGCACTTATGAAAGCAAAGGAAGCTGACACCTCTCCAGTGGTCTAGTGGTGAACAAGGCTGGTCGGCTGGGCCTACCATGCTGAGGTGAGGTGGGAGAGGCTTCTTGGACCTTCAAACACCCCATATGAATAGGGAGGGGTTGGGCTGCTGTGTGCCATTGTGTAGGCTGTCTACTCTACAAGGTTACCTGGTTGAGAGGATCACCAGGAGCTCAAATCCACTTGCTGAGTTGTGTACCATGGTATGGAGCTACATCTGTCTGAAGGAAAGGAACATTATTTTCTTGTTTTCACAAAGGCATCTGAGGAGGGGATGCTTTTTTTCTAATCCACATAAAGGCACTATATGGCTAGTAGCCCTGGGAGGGGTAGTTTGGCCCAACTGTGACATTCCTCTCTCAGGAGACAGACCTCAGAAGATTCAGGGGTCTTCCCCCCAGGGCTATGTGCAGGAAGTGGGCAGAGGCAGTTTCTACTCACCTGCAAAAGGGTCCCACTCCATTGGGGCCAGTGGGGCCTCTCAAGTGGCCCCAGAATCCAAAGGCTTCACCGTAGGCTCACTAGCAAGCCAGGCAATTCCCAGGCTCCTGGGCATTGGTCCTCCCCACAGTTTTAAACAGTGTGGCAGAGACGGCATCCTTCACCAGCCCCGCACTGGTTCAGACTCCCTTTGCATGTGTGACATCTCCTTTATGTTCCAGCTCTAGGCTCTCACGTCCTACCCTCTCCATTCCCTGTATGTCTCACAATATGGCTTAACCTCTGTAGTGAGCTGGCTGAGATGGGGAGTCAGTTTATAGGATGCAGGCCCCCATCTTTAGAGGATCCCCCTGGATATCATTCTAAAATGATTTATGAAATGTCTCCACATTGCAATTCTGTTGCTGTCCTCTTCCTCCCCACAAGAGTAGAGCTCTGCTACCCAGATAAACTTGAATTTGAATCCCCTTTGCCAGCTGTGACCTCATACAAATAATTTGACTTCTCTGAGCTTGTCTCAGTTTCTTCTTCTGTAAAATGGGGGTAATAATGTTTGTGTTGACTAACTCAAGGAGCTATTGAGAGAATACAATGAGGTGATTGTTTTGTCTGCCTGTGTTTTATAAACCGTGAAATGCTATGAAATGTAAAGGAACAGACCAAAGGAGGGATGGTGGCATCTGCCCCTTGGGCTGTGGGGAGCACAGCGGCGGATTCAGGGCAGAACGGAGCCCGTGGTAATTGGAGCAGATGTGGTGGAAAGACCAGAGTAAGGCCATGCTAGACCCTGGCCATAACCTCAAGGGCACACCATCGGAACTGATCTCCCAAAAGCTGAACTAACAGAGAAATAGAGAATTTTAAAAAGAGTTAAAAAGGAAAAACCTGCTAAAGCCACTCCTATATTTTCAAAGCTGTCCCTCAGAACACTGAAAGATTTATCATCTGAGAAATGAGATTAAAAAGCTCATCTGATGAGAGACATAAGGAATTCAAATATTTTCAAAAAACTGTAATAATCATTCCCAGCTCTATCCCATCCTTCCCCTCTGTTTCCAACCCAGTCATGAAGTCCATTGCCATGAGCAATAGATTAGAGTACCAGTTTTATCAAGAAGCAGAGAATGTGATTAGGGAGAGGGAAGAAATGTAAGCAGACAAGGCTGACTGGGAGAGCTGAGGAAGCAGTCCAGAAAGGAGACGTGTTTGCCACATCCCCATCCCCCACCCCCCTAAAAAAAAGTAAAAATGGGTCGTCTTTAGGAGCATGACTGGGGTAAGTGATCAGACACAGTTTGGAGAGTACTGGGAGACGGGGCTCCTTTCCCTAATGCACGGAAAATAGACTCTCTCCCCTAACTCCCTATTTGTTGTATTTTACAGTAAACTGGACAGTTCATTTTTAAGAAATGAACAGTGAATGTCTGCTTCTGTGTTCTAGAATCTTAGGAGTAAGAACATGTTGTTTTTATGTCATCGTTTCTCTCTGTAGAGCAACAATTTACTTGTCCTCAAGAGGTAATATAATCCTCATGATAAGCACACAGTTTCTTTTGCAGAGAACAGCCGGACAGCTCTTTCTGACTAGGTCACACTTTCACTTCCTTAATCTCAAAGAATCATTTGGTCTGGAGCTCAGGAGAACTTGGTCTATAAGGTATCATTCTCTCCTTTTCCAGGGGAGGAGATGGTAGCTTGGAGAGGTAGGGTACACAGCAGGGTAGGGACAGAGCTGGGTTCTAGAACTCTAAAGCACTGCTTTTCTATGAGCAGCTCGTCACAGGTGCAGCCTTGGGTCTTATCTAGGGCTATTCCTAACGGTCTACCTGCAGTACTCCAACAGTCCTTGAGTCTTGGCCCACCCTAGTCTCAAATAAACTGTCTTTGTTAGACTTCAGGATTCAGTAGGTCTTGAATACTAAAGATATGTACTTAGTTTTTGTGGTATAATAACACTCTCATAACCAAACCATGCCATTCCCCACCCAGTCTGGATTTGTGTTTATGCTGCTACACGTCAAAAGGCATGAGTCCATAGTAGGCAGTCAACAATGTTGGATGAATGACCTTTCGGAGGCCCATTAAGGAATCGTGTCATTTTAGGTCTGAAAGAAACCTTGAAGGTCATTCGCTCTCACTTCTCTCTTCTGTATGTAGCCTGAAGAGTGAGGGGACTTGGGCAAGTAGCAAAATAGTAGTAGAATCCTTTTTCTCCCCCTGTTTCTCAGACCACTGTTCATCTGTTCACCTGTACTGCTTCTTATTAATTTGATATGAAGGTGTTAAAATGGCCATTGTACTTGTGTTCTGATATACAAAATACAAGTTTCTAATGTCTACTTTAAAAACACTACTCCATACAAAACGACAGGGACAGGTTTAAAGCAATTTTTTTTAGCCATATGGAATTTGATCATTCTAAGGAAGAGCAGAAACTTGTCCTGAATCACTACAGACAGTAAAGCTGAAATTTGAAGCAGTAAACGATTCTATTTTGGGAACAATAGATACAAAGTCAGGAACGGTTAGGCATTCCAAGAAGGAAATTGTATAGAAAAGCTAACTATTAAGTCAGCTCTCAGAAGTATTTGAATGCAAAGGAGATTAATACAGATAAGGGGAAGGTATGGGCACTTAGCAGATAACAAATGGCACGCTCATGCCGTAGAGAAAGCAAAACTTTTAGCTGAAATGGTACTTATGGGAAATAAATCCAAACCTCAGATGTTTTAGTCAGGAAGTCTCATTAGGATGCAATACAGCTTCTCATTATGGGTTATTACATAGTGTCACTAAAAAAAGGAGAGACATCTGAGAGGGACAAGGCGTGATCAAATAGCCATATGAGAAATTGCAGTCTTGCTGCGTCTTGCTCTGTGTTAATATTGGATCATTTGATGGTATTCTCTCACCAAAAATGACTTCGGAGTGACAAAAACAGAGATTAAAAGTGGTCTAGATTGAAATGACAGCTGTTAGGGTAAAGTTCTTTTGAGAATCATCTGTATATTTTATTCATCGATTTATTTATTCATTCAACAAATATCTATAGAGTCCTAGGGAGACAAAAATAAATAATTGTCTTTCTCAAGGAGGCTTCAAGAAGATAGACATGTAAATAAATCATTGTAATGCGGGGTGCTTGGTGCTTTGTTTGAAGAATAGCCCAAGCACAGCGCAGCCACAAAGGAGGGGCTGGGGAAGACCTCATAGAAGAGAAGATACTTTTGAGCAGGATGTAAAGGAGGAAGAATTTGTCTGGCAAGTTGTAGGAAAAGTGGGAAAGGAGGAAGCGTCCCAGGGTGAGGCATTAGCTTCTGCCAAGCACTTAGCTGGAGGGCATTCAGAATCCCAGGTGAGGCCCCGCACAGCTACTGCTGGGCTGCCGCATCTTAGGTGAATGAGTGCACTGCCTGGAGCCTCAGTTTCCCTCTGTGAAAAAGGAGCCTGGAGTCCTCACTGCGTACACTGAGTATAGGCATGACTACGTGCTGGCTAGCAGGGAGTGAACGCTGTTTTATCTGTAGCCCCTCTTTTCAGAAGATCCCCAGGTTTCAGGTATTCTTATTAGGCTCCCTTTGCAGAGGAAGAACAGAGAACCAGGGGCTGTGGAACTTGCCCTGAGCCGACACAGGTTAACACGTGGCTGTGCTGGGATTTGAGGAAGGGCGTTGGCTCGGGACTGTGTTTTTTAGCACTGTGTTCCATGCCTTTCATTGCGTGAACTATTATATGTAAAGCACTTAACATGGTCCTGGCACATAGTATTGTTAATAAATTGTAGGGCGCCTAGTTGGCTCAGTCAGTTAAGCGTCTGCCTTCAGCTCAGGTCATGATCCCGGAGTCCTGGGATCAAGTGCGGCTTTGGGTTCCTCGCTCAGCAGAGAGACTGCTTCTCCCTCTGCCCCTCACCCCACTCATGCTCTCTTTCTTGCTCTCGCTCTCTCTCTCTCAAATAAATAAATAAATAAAAATTTAAAGTTAGTAAATTGTAGCTATTTTTACTCTTGCGAAATATGGTGTGCCCTAGGAACGTGAGGTATTTGGCGTGAGGGAATAGGGTGATGTCTAGATGAGGCTGTTACCCTAACAGGTCAGAGTACTGAGGGCTTCATGCTGTGCTAAGCACTTAGGATTTTCTCACAGGGTCCAGAAGAAACAATGGAGGTATCTTGAGCAGGAGAGTGACTTGTCAGATTCATGGTTTGAAAAGATCCCTGGCAGCTTGAGGAAGATGAATTGCAAATAGGCTAGACGAGAGGCATTTACTACAGCTTCGCCAAGAAATGGTGAGCCTCCAACTAAGGAAGGCCCAGGCAGCAAGCAAGATGAAGAGAAGACATGGATACGAGGTGTTATGGAGACAGTTGACTGGGCTTTGTGACCGGTAGGGTATGAGGGCCAGGAAGGGGGAAGAGTCTAGGATATTCCCCTTGGTTTTGGTTTCAGTGCCACTACCATTTGAGATAGGGAAGCAATGTAGAAGGGGTAATTTAGGGTAATTTAGGGGAAAGTGAGTTCAGTTTTGGCTCTTTTGAGACTGGGGAACCCGAAGAGGATTCAGGAGATGTCCAACTGGCAGTGGTCTCTGGGTTTGGAGCATAGAAGAAGGTCTAGGCTGAAGCCATGCATCTGATAGAACTGCTCAGTGAGAGAGAAGAGACAAAAGAGACCAAGAGGGCACATGAGCAATGTTGGCATTTAACCGGCCGGCAGACAAGGACGGCTGAGGGAGAAGAGTAATCAGAATGGGAAACTGGGCAGAATGGGGACCCAGGAGCCAAAAGGTGAAATTGTTTACACAGTAAAGCTCCTGAAGAGGCAGATACTTCTGGCAGGGGCAGCTCGGAAATTGAGAGGGACAGGACAAAATTCTGTGGGAGAAATTTGTACTCGCTGGATAAGAGGGGTGAGTTTTTGTTTTCCTTTCTGACAAGTACCCTCTTCAGTCTTTAATAATCTGCATTAGGGAGAGTGATTTGGTTATTAGTCTTTATCTATAACACATAATTAAAAAAATTAAACTCTGTTTAGAGATAATTATAGATTTGCATGGAGTTGAAAGAAATAATGTGGACAGGTACAACACTTAATTTTTTAGAAGCTTACTTTATTTCCACCATGGCTTCAGAATTTTCCGTTTTTTGTCCACTTCCCTGAATGGTGCTTATCCTGAGGCAGTTTGGTACACTGTATCTAGAGTGGGGACAAGTGAGGAAGCAGACCCCAAGGAGTGAAAGGCTAACTCAGCCCATGGATCTGGGTGGCAGAGGGGTTCGGGCATTGAGAGAAGAGGGATCTTTGGGGCACTGAGAGAAAAGAGATCTTGCAGGAAGCTAGGAGGCCTCAGAGAGCCTCTGAGGAGAGAGGTTTTGAATAGAGGCCTAAGATTTGAGGTAAAAGGAGGTGGGGTCAAGTGCCTTTCTTCACCTGGGCCAGGCAGGCTCCAACTGTTGCAATGCTATTTTTGTTTTTGTTTTGTTTTTTTGATGAAGGACACCCTTATTAATATATATTTGTGCTCCATTCCATCACTGGAACGACCTGATGGTGCCCTTCCCTACTCAAAACTCCTTCTACCTCTCCTGCTTCAGCTCTCAGCTCCCATCCTTCCCTCCCTGGGATCCCTCTCATCTTCGGGTCTTTGTTCCTGTAGCCTCTGCATAGAAAGCTCTCTCCACATTCCTCCCTTTCACTGGCCAACCTCCTCGGCCTTTGTGGGTTTCTCTATAGAGAGAGCATGCCTTCTTCCCTCGCTCAGCCAATGCAGGTGCCTCCCCTTGGCACCCTGGGATCACACTACTGTTACAAGAAGTGTGCTGTATTCACAGCCCATTAGACAGTACATTCGAGAGGACAGTGGTAGTGCTTTATTCGAAGCTTTATCTCCAGTGTCTAATGCGGGGTAGGGATCTAGTAGGTGTGGAGAAGATTCTTCAGCAAGGAAAACAGTTTTCAGACAGGCATGCGTTTGGGTCCAGTGGATAAAGCGGTGCTAGGAGTGGAGCCAGAGGAGTGGTTAAGATGGCCCAGGGAGTCAGAAGGGGTCTGAGTGCACAGTCCCAGGGCACCCCAGCATTTTAGGGCGTTCGGGTTTGAGGAGCCTCAAGGAGACCAAGGTTAGAGAGCCTCAGGAAAGCTGAGGGACCCCAGCATTCCAGCGCTGGAGAAGTCTGCAGAAGCAGGGGAGGAGGGCCGTAGTGCCAAAGTGGGTCCACCTCTTCCATCCTCCCTCAGCCCTCAGCTTCTTCTGTTGAGAGGAGGGCAAGTTGGAGTCCTCTGCATCCCCCTGAGTCCCACATAGCTGGAGTTCTTCGGGAGGCCTTGGAGTATGACAGCCAGGGGAAGGGTGGGGTGAAAAGGAGGTCTTTCTCTGGAACTCTTCTGGGTTCCAGTTCTGGCCCCACTGCCAGGCTGAGTGACCTTGGGGAGCCCCTTTCCTCTCCGGCCTCAGTCTCCCCGTGGGTACTCGGCGGACGCTGCGGGCCCAGGTGGGGAGCCGCGGGAGACCGGCGGAGGCAGGGCCCGGGTGGGAGCGGGACCGCCCACTGCGGCGGGCCGGGACCTCCGGGGCCCGAGGAGGCGGCGCGCGGGGCTCCTCCCCCGGGCCGAGGGTCGCGGCGCCGGCAGCTGGCGGCCCCGCAGCTGCAGCCTCAGCACCTGCCGCGGCCAGACGGCGCGGGCGCGGCCGGGCCCTGCGCTCCCCCCCTCCGGCTGCAGCCGCGGCGCGGGAGGCGGAGCCCGAGTCGAGCCCGAGCCGAGCCGCTGCCCGAGCCTTGCCCGCGTCGGTGCCCGCCGCCGGGCGGGGCCGCCCCTCGCCGAAAGCGTCAGCTCTCCGGGTCCGCGACCGCGCGGGCGGAGCCTCCTCTGCAGGTAAGGGCGAGGTCCCGGCGCCGCAAAGTTTTGGGGGGACTGACGGTCCCTACGCCCCGGGCCTGCGCCTCCGGGAGCTGCAGGCTGCCTGTCCCTGGGCTTCCTCCGCGCCGCCCCCCGCTCCGTTTGCACCACCGGCCCCGGGTGACCCGCGCCCGCCTCTAGTCCTCGTGTCCCCATCGCTGTGGGAGGCGCGTCGGCGGGTTCGCTCAGGGCCTGCAAAGGTTAAATTTCTCACAGTATCAATGTGTTGCTTAAGTTTTTGAGATCTGCACGGTGGAGTGCAAAGAGCGGCAAACTGGGAGGCGGGAGACCTGGGTTCAGGTGCGTCCACGGCCAGCGCCAACTTTCTGAGTGACCGCGGACCAGCCAGCCCTGCCCGGTCTCGACGGCCACACCTGGACCAGGAGGGGTTCTCCAGGGATGACCATCTGAAGGGCATGCCTGTGTTGCCATTTTGTGAGTCAGGGGCACCCCTGAGTGTCTCAGCTCCAGGGCTCCCTGGGGGGTGGAACCCACAGAAGTCAATCTGGGGCGGGGGCGGGGGAAGAGGTCAGGTCGCTAACCAGCAGCCGTTTTGGCTGAGCTGTAGGACGGTTGTTGAGCCAGTCTCTGGAATAGAGGATGCTCCCAGAGCTAGGAGTGCAAGCCCTGGCTTCTGGTGACCCCTCTGTCATCCACTGACTGTGTGACCTTGGACAAGTCCCCACCACTGGTTTTGCCGCCCACGAAGTGGGGAGGGAGGAATGTGCACTAGATGATGGTTGCGGTCCTTCTGCGGTAAAGTCTGGAGAAGTAGAATCTTCCAGGTCTCTCTATTTAGGGTTAGTTTGGGTAGAGAAGCTCTTTCACTAAACATCCACCCAGCACTTGCAAATGGGAGTTTAGAAAATAAAGGAGGCATTTGCAATGTGCTTTGGGAGTCCCGAAATAGACATGGCAAGGATTGGTGAATGCTGGCCTTCCCTCCTTCAGTGCTTTGGCCCATCATAAAATATTCAACAGCATAATGATTTGTTTTCAGAGTGGCTTATAGATCAGGAAGCGTTTCTGATTGTGAGTCGGTTATTTTTGTTAAAACCTCAAAATAGTTGTTTGGGGAAAAAATAAGGCACTGTTGTAGGGGTCCTGACATAGAGGCCAACATCTACTTCTTTCTAGTCTAAAGCGATGTTTTCCAATCAAGATGATATAGAAAATTACTCTAAATCAGGCATTCTTTGTTCAACATCGACATAGTTGGAGAAGCCTACAGTTTGGCAAGTCCGTATTTTCCAGGACAGGTGCATTCTGGTGCAGCCACAGCAGAACAAGCATGAGGTCCTAGAAGGTGAGCTTTGTTCTTTTGCCCAATCTCCTGGCCCCCTTGGGTTGCAATTAGCGTCTCCCTAGTGTTGGGTGAAATCCATTACTATGAAAGGGTTCTTATGGAAGTGATTTTATTATTTTATTTCCTTCCTAGACTTCCTGGTTTTAAGTTTCAAGCTTTATGAAATTAGAGAACTTGTAAGAGTGTGCTTTGTGACTGGGGCAGGAACACGGCAGAGTTGTGGTACCTACGTTTGCATTTTCCCAGCCATACTCTGTAGTTGAAGCTAATTTGTACGGAGCCTTTCATGGTTCAGATGCATTAGAATGCCACCAGTCTTTTCCCTCTTCCTTCTTCAGTGGTTCAGCAAGCACTTTCTTACTATTCATTCAGGAGAAAACAAATAGGAAAAATATCTATAGGCCCTCCCCTCAAGGAGCTCACGGTCTAGTGAGGAAGAAAGAGGAACTTAGCGCGGGCCATTCTGGGAGTTATTACTGGGGCCCTCTATGGACACCGAGGAGGGCGAATTCTAACTGGGGATCATGGGGAAGACTGCACTGTGGAAGGTGGAAGGAAGAAGAGGATTTCAACAGGTGGTGGAAAGTGGAAAGGCCATTTCAGGTCAAGGGACTGGTGTGAGCCAAGGTACAGGGTCAGGAAAGCTTAGGGCTCAGGAGAACAGCGGGTCGGTCAGGTGGGAGCGAGAAGGCAGAACACTTCAGAGCAGAGGACAGTGGGGAGAGGCTCAGGAAGCTCCCAGCCTGGGCTTGAATCCACACTGGCTTAGGGATATTGGGCCTCTGAACCTCACTTTTCACATTTGTAAAAGGGGAATAATCGTACCAAACGCACAAGGTTAAATGAGATCATGTATAAAGTGCCTAACAGAGTGTTTGCATAACGATAGATATTTGATAATAGTTTCTTTTGTCAGAGTGTTCACGGGCAAGCTCTGTCAGTGTTGCTAGACACCACTGAAGCGTATGAATGGTGCCTTTTGTTTTAGCATAGGTATTGACTTGGAACCTCCCCATCAGCCTGGAAGGTCCTGTGCCAAGGCGATTTGTATTTGAGGTACCTCCTGATTCAAGGGCAGGGGCTTTTTGTTCTTTGGGGGTGCTCAGAGCAGACACTGACATCAACAGCAGACAATGCCCTGTAAATACTGCTAGGTGGTGGGAGGCCACAGGGAGGTTGATCAGAACATGCAATCCCTGCCTCCCACAAGCTTATCACTATGTGCTCAAGGACCCAGGTGGGGGGATTTGACAGTCAGACGCAGTTATAAATACATCAGCATTGTCCATATATGCTGGGAACCATCTGCCTTAGTGTGAGTTGCTGGGGATTTGTAGTAGCCAAGGAAGGAGAATAGGACAGGAGGGTGAAGAAGGACATCGCAATGCTTTATGAACCTGCGTATACCACGTGGCAGCCTTAATACTGTCCCTCATTTGTTCATGCAACAGTTATTCATAGAATACCTGCTCTGTGCCAGGGAATGATTCTAGGTGCCTCAGGAACACACTGGAACCAAAGAGAAGATCCCTGCCTTCCTGGAGTTTATATTCTAGTTGGGGAAACATCATAAATAAGTAAACACATCAATAATTACAGGCTGGCTAAGAGCTGGGAAGGAAATGAGCAGGGTGAAAGGAGAGAAGGTAATGGGGGTGGTCGAGGAAGGTCTGCCTGAGTCAGTGGGAGCTAAAGAAGAGAAGGGTCAGTTGGGACTAGAGCAGGGGTGGGGGTCAGTGTGCCCTCCAGCTCAGTAAGAGGCAGTGTGGCTTTGGTGTGAGAATGCAGACTCTGGCCCACAGTGTCTGAATTTGAATACTGGCCTACTAACAAAATATATGCCATTGTCAGGTTATTTCATCTTCTGGGCTTTGGTTTCTTCCTCTATAAATTGGGCATAATAACCCTACTTGATAGAGTTGTTTGGGAGTTAAATGAATTGATATATGTAATGTGCTTGAAATAGTGTCAAGTACGTAGCAAGCATCAAATAAAAATTAAGAGGGTGAGGTGGCAGTGAAGGGGGAAACAGCAAATGCAAAGGCCTGGAGGTCTGAAAGGATTTGTGTGTTCTAGGACCGGGCAGGCTATGTTCACGGATATTACCTCCACAGTTATCGGGACACTCCAGAGCAGGTTCTCCGCTCCCTCAATACAAAACTGTATTTTAGGAGTCCTGAAAAGAGGAACACCCAGCCACAGCACTCTTCCCTGCCTGGCCAGGCCCAGAGTGGCGTGGTGAGCTGCCACCCACTTTGGGAACATCCCACTCTTTCCCTCCCTCCCTTCATCTCTATTTTTCTTATCCTCCCTCTCCTGCCCCTTCCTCCTTTCCTCTCTGTCCCTCCCTCCCTCGCTTCTTCTCCCTCCCCCCCCCTTTCCCCCATCTCCTCTCATTGCAAGCCCCCGAAGAGTAGTGCCCCTGGGGTGCTCACTGATATGCAAAGGGGAAGCATGCTTAGTGTCACCAAAGCCAGCCTTGCCCACACGCTCTGTGATACCCCCTGGCCGGCATCCTCCCACTCCCACTCTGGAAATTCCGTGGCAGTGGGGGGGCACCACATAGTCACCTACGACCTTACTCTCTCCCTTGATCCCTCTTTACTGAAATCTAGTCATTCACCATTTCTATTCCATTGTCAGTTGGCTCTGTCATTTTTACTTGCAAAATCTCTGCTCAGACATGTCCCCACATTTCCATTCTCTCTCTGAACATTGGCCTTCTGTTTTGTCTAATGTATGGCCCAGAGACCTGCAGTGGGTCCCGTGTGTAGGGATAATGAAGTCTAGAGTCCTCAGGCGGGCAGACATGACGGTCTGTCTCCATCAGTTCTCTCGGTCCCCCTCCTCCCTCACTGTGTCTTCCACAGTTAATCCCTCCAGCCTTCGCCTCTCCATCTGGCCCCTCAGCCTGCATGTACCTCAGTCCTGGTGGTCATGCCCACGCCTGAGGGCCCAGCTCAAACCCCGTTTGGCCTAGCAGCTGTCTTCCCAACCCCTTCATCCCAGGGTTCTCATCTTTCCCTGATCTCCTGCTGAATTTAGTACCGCTCATAGGGGAGCCATCACCATCAACAGGGGAAGACTTCGTGTGTGGTCACTTGTGCATGTGGCCATGGCCTTGAGAAGTCCCTGGGAGGCCAGACACAATGTTCCTGTGACATCCGCCCCACAGCCTTTCTCACGGAGCCTAGCCCTAGTGCAAGCTTGATATGTGTTTGCTGCAGTGGATTGATAAAGCCTGTGATTTTCCTGAGATCTGTAATGGTTTGTGTCATGCCAGAAACAGGATGCTGACGCTCTGGGCTTGTGGTCCCCAGCTGAACTCACTTGAGGCATTTTGATGCCTTGAAATGTAGGTCCTTCATTTGATGAAGAATTGGTCACCTCCAACAGGAGTCTGAATTTTGAATTTAGCTTTCCTGTGTGGCCTATTTTTAATAAATATACAAAAAATGAGCCTCGAAGCTAGACAAACTTCTCAACAATTACTTACATTATAAAAGGATTTTTCACCAGACCAAAAGATCTGGTATGGAAAGTTTTCAAATACCAAACATGCCTGTGAACACCATTCGGTATATAAAATTTTGATTTACGCACAGCTGTTGTAGCCATACTTCTACTATAGTCTAAGATATGCACCAAACTTAATATGCATTCATAGAAGAATAATGCTGTCTTAAATTTGTTTGGGTAACTACAGACTACATTATGCAGCTCTGCAAATATGAGGGTTTTAAAAATAATGAACTATCTGCCTGAAGGACAATGGAAAGCCCTATTTGGTGCTTGGCCAACTAATGTGACTGCAGTAACCATTAATTTCACTGAAGTGACACAGTATTTTCAGGGACCCACCTGATGTTTGGAGACATTTTTGCCAGTAGTATGAAATGGTTTGGGCTTCCAGTCATTTCACAAGCTGGCTGATAAATGATGTGTGTTCTTAACACCGGTTCTTTTAGAAAAAGTGGTGGTGGTGGGGGGGACACTAATTACAGGATAGAAAAGATAGGGTGGCAAATCTAAAAATATGAAAGTCTATTCCTTTGATGTCTCTTGAGGAGTGATCTGAGAAGCTCAGCCATTTCAGCAAAAGGGTAACATGGCAAATTTTCAAAATCCTGAACGGAAAGAGCTTCAGAGGAATTCACCCGGATGCACAGTGCTTAGTTCTCTGAGATTTTGACTTAAGAGAAGACAGATGTGCAGGCAGATGAGAAATGCTGTGCTTCCGGTTCTCTAAGTATCCAGAATGTAGGGTGTAGGCTAGCACTTGTTACAACCAGTGATAACTCTACCCCTCCCCCCCAAAAAAAGCCCTCTTGAAAACCCTGTCCAAAACTGTCTCCAAAACTAAGTTTTGAGCATCAACATAGGTAAGCCTCTGAGTTACTGCTTTCTTGTTTTCTTTGTTCCAAATGTAGAATTCAGAAGAGTGCAAAAGGAAACGCAGTTATTAAAATAAACATGGAGTCTGGGTTCTCTCTGGTTTTCCCTGGAGAAGGGCATCAAGCCCAAAGGTCCCTTGGTGTGGGGGCATGTGCTCTTGGCTCCTGGTCAGGTTAAAAGGCGATGTCCATATGGACATATATGCTCTCCCTCTTTCTTCTTTCCTGTGTGTCAGAGACATTTGTGTACAGGAGCAGGGCAAATTATTTCTTTTCTGAGCTCATTTCTGGATAGTTGCAGTACTTAGTTTTTTTGTTTTTTGTTTTTACAAAGGCTGTGTAGTAAGTTCCTTAGAGCTCTCCCTGTCTATATGCCAAAAGCCCAGACTCAGGCAAAATATTTTATAGGCTATTTTAACTAACAGTCATAGACCTCCATACAGAGTTGCCAGCTCTGGAGATGATCAACTATAGCCTTTTCTGGTGCAGGAATTCCCCTAGCGCACCCAGTCGCTTTCTGCTTGGACCTGCCAATCCCCGAGGCATTTCTATTCCATTGTCAGTTGGCTCTGATTATTAGAAAGTTCTTCATTATGCTGAAGTAGACTCTCCCTCCAGGCTGTGGCTGCTCCATTGTCCTCGATTCTGCCCTTTGAAGACCCACACGAAAATCCATTTCTTCTTCCCCATGAGGGCCATTTAAGCCATTTGGACAATCAAAGACAGGGATCAGGTCTTTACTTCTTAAGTTAGAATGCCCCTGTTTATCCAGTATCCCAAAAAAGACAGAGCTAAGAGTTGGACACAGTGGCCATGCAGGTGAGGTCTGACCAGCGTGGAGGGGAGCAAGAACATGACAGCCTCACGTCAAAGTCCGTTTTTTGCAATTAGCACAACCTGAGACCTGGTTAGGTTCCCCGTGGGCCCCCCTAGAGTTTGCTGGGGAACCGCACGCACGCTGGTTGCCTGTAGAGGAGAGTGTCCGGGACCACTGGCTCATGTGGAGTGGCTCTGGCTGAAGCAGCCCCCTCTCTGGGACCCAGACCCCTCATCAGTCTCCTAACTTCTCAGGCACTGTATTAGTCTCCTGTGGCTGCAGTGGCAAATCCCTGCAACCTTGGCTAAAGACAGCAGTGTATTCTCTCACGGTCCTAGAGCCCAGGAGTCTGAAATCGAGGTGTCAGCAGGGCTGCACCCCCCTTTGGAGGCTCTAAGGAAGAATGTTCTTCTTTGCCTCTTGCAGCTTCTGGTGGCCACTGGCATTCCTTGACTTGTGGCCAATCGCTGCCGGCTTTGCCTCCCTAGTCACATTGCCTCCTTCTGTCTGTGTCAAATCTCCCTCTGCCTCACTCTTATAAGGACATTTGTCATCGCATTTAGGGCCCACCTGGATAAACCAGGCTAAGCTCCTCACCTGAAGACCCTTCACTTAATTACATCTGCAAAGATCCTTTTTCCAATTAAGGTAACATTTATGGATTCTGGGTTGGGGGTGTGGACATAGTTCTTAGGGGGCCACCATTCGGCCTTCGGCTTTCTACTTTCTCTACTTATGTGACTGTCTTCTCTGGCCTGTATTTGAACCCAGCTGTCCAGGGTCCCCAGCCTCAGGTCTTCATTCTGCAGGTTTCTTTAGCACAGTGGCTTCTGCTCTGAGGGGCCCTGTTCTGCAGACGTGGTGGGTCTTTATGGTCCTTTGGTCCTCACCAGCATGCCCTGGCTGGTCAGTGGAGTTTTTATCAATGGGAAGGAGAGGCTGTGGCTATTAAAATATTCATGACCAGTTCTTGGACTTAGGGGAGATCCCGTAGTGAACGTGTTCTGGATAGAGAAGGGACACAGAGGAGAGCAAATGTCCTTACATTTTCCCTCTAAGTTAGTCCAAGATTGGCTCATTGAACTTGAGGCAAATTATTTACATTCTCAGCACCCAAGTACATCTCTTTTTCTGTGAAAAACCAGGAAATGCCTCTTTGCAGCTTTTGGAGTGTGTTGGAGTGTGATCTTCTTGCCCTTTAAGTAGCCTGTCTCGGAAGTGCACGGCCTTTTACCTGGATTTTTCAGTCGCTGCAGGCTGATGGTCTCTCCAAATGCAGTGCCAATAAAATAGGCTTTTCTCCAAAGAGCATCACTTTGTTTGCAGTTGCACTAGAGTGCCAAAAAGGCCTAGGGCCAGCGGGAGTGTTGGGTCTGGAGAAGCTGGTGGAGCTGAGGAGAAGCAGCAGGAGGAGGGCTGCCTGAGTAGGTCTAGCACTGAGCAGCCCCAGGCTGCGTGTGGCTCACACCTGCCCAGAGCCTCCTCCCTGACTGCTGCTTCTCTCAGTTCGGTATGCTTTGCTAAGCGAGATCTGTGCAGGGATGGGGGGAGGAGGGGGTGAGAAGCAGGGAGGAGGCAGATGACTCAGACAGCCCTGCCCCACCTGCAGTTGGCAGTGAGTCTGGAGGGCAGGGTGCTGCGTGTTCCAGAGAGCCATGGGAGCCCTGCCAAGGGCTGGCCATGCCTTGGGTGAGATCCAGGAAGATTTCCAGGAGGGACTGGCATAGAGCAATACACTGAAAGTCCCTCAGTTGTGTCCCCCCCAGGACTCCAGACTGCCCCCTCCTGGGTCATTCAGCCAGATCTGACCCGGAAGAGCTTCAGGTTTGAAAAGGATCTTCAGGATCAGCAGTAAGGCAGCTAGTCCAGCTTTTCTTCCTGGAGCCCTAAGGGCAGGGGTAGGGGAACAGTTCAGAGGACTTGGCTTCTTATTTTGCTTGCTGGGTTTGAAGAACAGTGATTTTCCATTTTGACAAGGCTTGACGTAGCCGCCCAGAAATATCCCCACATCAAAATGCCCTGCTTTGTCTGGGAAGTCTTTTCCAGGCTGGAGGAGCACCTCCCCTGAAGTGCTGAGGGGTCGTTCCGTGTAACCTGCCGCACTTGACTGTGAGCCTCTACCAGGCAGGGGTTGAGCCTGGTTCAGTCCAGAGCCCAGAAGAGGGCCTGGTCCTGCGCCCAGGCTTGGTGCATGGTGCTGACTGATGAAGCAGGAGACGTGATTATACTGCCTGCCTTGCATCTGTCTCCAGCTGCCCTCAGTGCTCCTTACAGCCCCCTGTGGTACCCTGACTCTGGCCGTGGGTCTCTGTCTCATACCTGCTTCTGCAGTGGGTCTGGCCTGTCAGCCGGGTGCTAGCAAGGGGTGGTGCCTGTTCTCTGTACTTTCGGGGGCAGGGAGGCTGCAGACCTAACATTCAGGCTCCAGAGGTGCTGTCTGTGGTCCTGGGACATGGCCAAGGCCACCTGTAAACTTGGTCCCTTGGTCTACCTAGCTCTTCCTTGGTACCCTATAGCCTCAGGACTAGGGGAGAGTGCCAGGGGCTTTTGACTCAGTCAGACCTGGGCTTGCTAGCTGCGTGAACTGAGACACATTATTTACTTGCTTATTTCGTTGTTTATCTGTGAGTGTTACACTTACAGAAGACACACTGTCTTCTACCTATCCATGTAAATATTCAATAAAGGTTAATTTCCTTTTTACGCTATCTGAAGGGCTATCAAGGAGAAGAGAGACAACTTCTGCGGGTTAGAGGCTGTCTAAAGCCAAACCTTGTTTCCCCCCCATCCTTTCCAAGTTCCATCAAGCCCTTCAGCCTAATTCCTCAAGCATTGCTAACATCTTTGATTTCTTCCTCTCTTCCACCTACTAATTATTATCAACTCTCTGTGTATATTTGAAGAAGTTGCTTCCCCTGTCTGGGCCGTAGTTTTTTTAATCTGCAGACTGGGTTATTTCTAGGGTCCTTAGTAACCCCAGGACTGCATTTAATTCCACCTCACAGAGTGAGCATCCACTATGTGAGAGGTGACTGTTCTAGGCCCCAGGGCGCAGAGGGGTGGAGAAGGTCACCAGTCTTGTTGTAGAGGTCACAACCCAGTGTGGGGACAAACAAGCAAAGCAGCGGGATAAAAGCTCTGGTAGGGGATGAATCCAGAGCTGGGGGATTCCGAACCAGAACAGGGAGAGACTAGTCACTTGAGGAACGTATGCGCTCTTTGCCCTCGGGGAAGAATTATCTAGAAACATTTGCCACTGGCAGGAAAACATTAATGATGGAGACCGGTGCCTCCCAGGTGGCGGTAGGATTGTCGCTTTGAGTTGGAATGATCAGTTGGAAAATCCCAGCAGAGATGGCATGGATCAGGGGCCTTATCTCCTCTTTTCCTCTTGCTTTCCTGCAAAGAAAACGAAATCCAAATCTCCAGAATATATTGACCTTTATGCACAGAAGCTCTTGGGATACGCAGCGTCGTTTAACAAGTACCGTTTGTGTGCCTAACTGAGAAATGTCTAAGCAGATGCAAAATTACATGCCTGAAGAGAATTAATCTATTTTTTGTCATGATTGTGTTCAGAAGCTAATTTTCAAAGACAGTTTCAATTTTCCTAGCTGTCTGGATGATAGTTAGAAGCACACACCTGTGCACTCCCATCCCTTCTCTTGTATTTATTCTGCCCCATTTAATTTGGTTAGATTCTATAAGCTTTTATTGATTGCCTGTTATAAGTTAAGCCCAGTGTTGAAAGGCTATGGGTATGACAGAATATATCACTATCCAGAAGATTCTTTCCTAGCTGGACTGATATGACTTATGCCCAGGAATCAGCAAACAGAGCCATCTATTCATTGGGGATTGCTGAGCACACTGGTGTGAGTGCCAAGATTTTGGCTCCGGGCAGAGAGGTCTGGAGAGAAGGATGGTGAGGAGGGTTCTCAAGGTTTTTGGAGGAGTCTGCATTGGAGATGGGCCAGGGATTGCAAGCAGAGGCAAGGTACAGGGAAAAGAACAGGTTGGCAGGTGAATTCAGCAAGAGCCAACTTTTCATTCTCAACCTCAGCCCCTCATTCTCATGTCTTAAGAATGGAAATAACATCCAGATGGCCAACAGGCATATGAAAAGATGCTCAACATCACTCATCATCAGGGAAATGCAAATCAAAACTACAGTGAGATATCACCTCACACCTGTCGGCATGGTTAAAATGAAAAACACAAGAAACAACAAGTGTTGACAAGGATGTAGAGAAAGAGGAACCCTCACGCACTGTTGGTGGGAATGCAAACTGGCGAAGCCACTGTGGAAAACAGTATGGAGGTTCCTCAAAAAGTCAAAAATAGAGCTGTCCTATGATCCAGCAATTACACCCCTGGGTATTTACCCCCAAAACACAAAAACACTAATTCAAAGGGACACATGCACCCCTATGGTTATAGTAGCATTATTTACAATAACCCAGATGTGGAAGCAGCCCAGTGTCCATCTGTAGATGAATGGATAAAAGATGTGGTCTATGAGGGAAAGATGTGTGTACAAGGGAATGTTATTCAGCCATAAAAAGAATGAAATCTTGCCATTTGCAACGACATGGTTGGAGCTAGAGAGTATAATGCTAAGCAAACTAGGTCAATCGGAGAAAGACGAATACCATATAATTTCATTCATATGTGGAATTTAAGAAACAAAACAGGAGCGCCTAGGTGGCTCAGTCAGTTAAGTTTCTGCCTTCTGCTCAGGTCATGATCCCAGGGTCTTGGGATTGAGCCCTGAGTTGGACTACCTGCTCAGTGGGGAGGTTGCTTCTCCCTCTGCCCCTCCCCCCACCTCACTCATGCTCTCTCTTTCTCTCTCAAATAAATAAATAAATAAATAAATAAAATCTTAGACAAAAAAGAAACAACAAATGCGCAAAGGAAAAAAAAATAGAGACAAACCAAGAAATGAACTGTAAACTATAGAGAACAAACTAATGGTTATCAGAGGGGAGGTGGGTGGATGGATGGGTGAAATAGGTGATGGGGACTAAGGAGTGCACTTGCAATGAGCACTGAGTGATGTATGGAAGTGTCAAATCACTATATCGTACATCTGAAACTAATGTGTCATATTAGTATGTTAACTATACTGGAATTTTAAAAAAAGAGCGAAAATATTTCTTTCATATGTGATGCTTCAGCAGGCCTCAGGACCTTTGCTCATGCTATTCCCTTTGCCTAGCCTGCTCTTTCCCCTCATCTACCAGGAAAACTCTGAGGTAGCTTTCAATTTAAGTGCATTTCTGTTCAGGCCTCATTGACCCTCCCTCCCCTGACTTCTCATGGTGTTTTGTTTATAATTCTCTGTTTTTATGGTTCCTAGAGCATTCCAGACCCTCAAGAGATATCAGGTGAATAAACTGATGACTGAATAACTGATTTGGGATTCTGCGTCTGGCTTAATTGCTGGAACTGTGAAATGTTTGCTGAGAAAGGAGTGGAAGGCACCAAGGTGAAAATTCAGATGGCAGGTGCTGAGCCAGAAGAGCACTGAGGTGGGGTGGGGGAAACACCCTTTGGAGGGAAATAAGACATTGGCTTTCTAATGAATAGAATGCACACACTTAAAAAAAAAATACTCTGGAAAAAAAACACTGTAGACACAGAGCATTTGGGGGAAATCTGACTCTGGAGTAATCAAAGAGGACAATACCCAAATAAGGGCAACACCCCCTTTATAAACTTACTAAGGTAGGGGTCAGTGAGCAATTAGGGGAGGTAGCTCTTCCACTGACTGAGAGAGTGAGCCTGCAACAGCCCTTCTGAAGAGCAGTTTGGCTAGATCTAATGTGTATAAACTTTACCGTTTTTCATCCAGCAGCACTACTTAGGAATTTATCCTAAGAGAATAGTTAGCAGTGTATTATGCAAAGATTTATCTCAGCATTGTAATGCAGACATCACTAAAACAGACCAAATGTCCAGCAATGGGGGGTTAGCTTTAAATATGGCACTGCTAGCAATAGGATATACAAACTAATGCTGTACAATCATAAAGATGTAGGTAAATGTTTAAGGGGTATTGTTCTAGGGGAAAAAATCAGGCTATAAACCAGCATATACAGAAAGTTCCCAATTGTGTTGAAAATGTGTATTTTCACACAATGCGGCTGGAAGAATAATTAGCAACTTGTAGATTGTAGCAGATAGTTTTTATTTTCTTCTTTCCAAAGAAGAATAATTTCAAAATTTTCTACCAGGCACATGTATTACTTTTATAATGGTGGGGGGATGAGTGTTATTTAAGAAGAAGAGAGAAGCTACTGGAGATCATTGTTTGAACTTCAGTGCATTGAAAGCAAGATGGGCACATCGTTTATCTTGCAAATGCCAGACAGGTAGTGTTTTCATAAGGAAGAGTGGTCTTGGGTCCATTTGTGTGAGTATATTTATAGACGTGAAAGCTTTGGGGGAAGGAAATAGATTGATTTTTTTTCCCCTTGAACTTTTGAAATTTTTCTTTCCAGTCCATTTGTAATTGAGCCCGTGGAGGTATTCTTATTTCTTCCTTTCTTGGGCACTGCATTAGACCTAAAAATGTTAACTGGCTTAGGATGTGGGTTTTGCTAAAATGACTCCCCTTGAGGTCTTCACTGGACTCTCTCGAGTGCTTAAAGCTGGGGTCCCAAGGAAGACCACCTTCTGAAATCTGTCTTGCTCTTCTGCCTGGTTCTTTTTGCCCCTGCGCTCTGGTGACCCCGGATAACCGGTCAGAAACCAGCCCGGCATCGTTGGGATCGAGGTCCCCATCAGCCCCAGGTAAGGGGCTCAGGGTGAGGCACCTGCGTTGGACGCCGTGTGTTGGAAAGGTTTATGTAGAGGCCAATCTGGCATCACCTTATCCTGTGGACGTAACATTAGTCTGCAGAAAAAGAGATCAGAGCTGGGTAGAATCTCTTTAAATATTAATAATAGTGATGCCTTTTGCCACACATTTCCAAAGAGCTCGGAGGATTTCAGACATTACCTCATCATTAATTTTCCCAGTGTTCTTAGGTGAGAAGCTGATGGCAAGTATTATGGTCTCCATCTGGGGCAGAACGTAGCAAATGCTTCAGATAGTGGGGCTGAACTCAGGAGTGGTTCTGACCAGATACCAACTGATAAAAAGAGTCAAGGCAATTTTTGTGACATAGTCTTCGACAGTTGTCGTGCATTTCACACACATGAACTTGCCTTCCTGCATTTTGCTCCATGGCATTAATGAGGGTCTACTGTGAGCAAGGTGCCATGCTGAGCAGTGTGGCTAGAGGTGAAGTTTAATCTCCTTAGTCCTATGCTTTAGGCCTTTGGTGATAGGGCTTCTACCCGCCGGTCCTACCCTGAGTCCCTCAACCCTATTTCACATACCATTGGTCCCCGCATCCCTCTTCCTGGTCTTCAGCATAGCCTTGTGCCACCTCCCATTCCGTGCACTTTCTGTGCCCTTCTCCCCAGCCTTGCAGGTGTGATTCCTACCCTTCGTGGCCGGGTCCCCTGCCCCACAAAGCCTGCCCTGATACCGCCCTACTGTTTCCACAGCGGGACGTGAGCTCCCATCACCAAACAGTAGCAGCCCCTCTGCTGTGGCCCTTACTAATCTCTGCTTGGTATTTTCGTGATTTATGTGCACTGCTCACTGACATTTCGTGGCTGCAGGATGGTCCCTGTCTCTCAGTGACTTGCCCCCATTCGATATGCAAGTACTCATCGGATAAAGGGGTGACACAGGCATCATTCCAGGCCAGCGTTCAGCAGTTTGTGCTAAGCCCTGTGGGGTGCAGAGGACCAGGGGCACCGATAGAACCCCACTGGGCCTGCCCCCCTCCTCTGGTGCTGATCACCGAGGCCCCTGGCTGCGACAGGCTGTTCTGTCCGCTCAGCACCCGCACCCACACCCTGTTCTATCCCATCCTTGTGGTTGAAAGTCATTCTCTCACGGCGTTCTGGGGAGATGGCAAAATAGGGACGTGGAGTGGTCTTGAGCAGGTGACCTCTCTGCTTCTGTCTTTGTGGGCCTCTGTTGTGCAAGGTCTCCTCCTGCCGGGAAGGCTTTATCCAGAGCCTTCTCTGTTCCTGAGCCAGCTCGAGGGCTGGCTGGGACCGCCGTGTGCTCCACCTGAGGCAGGTTGTGTGAGGCCGGGCAGGTCATTTAATCTTCCTGTGGCGTCATTCCCCCATCTGTTGAGGGGGGATAATGTGTTTGAGGGTGACCTACCTCCCCGGGAGGCTGGGAGGCTTATCGACTTAATGCCGAGCTATTCACTTTAACCCGAGTCAGCTAGGCAGACACAGCAGGCGAGCCGGTGCGGATCAGTGGGGCTGCCACACAGTGGCCTGTGGCCACCTCAGGACAACTCGGGCATCACATTCTCTGTTGTTTGTGGCCCGGCGGCAGCCAGGTTGCCGTCAAGAACCTGTGGGGTCTCTCTCTGGGCTGGGACAGGTGGCCGAGGTGGGGAGATGGGAGCGGCATCTGGAGGGCTGCTGGGCCTGTGGGGCTGAAGGGGGAGAGGCCAGACCCCTGTCGAGAGCATGGCTGAGGCTGCCCGGGGTCCGCAGGGCAGTGGGTGCCAGGCCACTGGGGGACTGTCCAACTTGGCCCCCATGGCCCGGTGACCCACTTTACTTGGGCTCACTGACGAGCTATGGGAGGGTCATTTGATACCTTCTCATGGCCAAGATCTTGGGACGGTGGCCTTTCCTCTTTAAAAAGAGCCTCGTGCTGGGAGGCCCCGGAGCAGTGTGGGCAGGAGGGGAGGGGCCGGCGTGGGGAAGAGGGGCAGATTTCTCTCCTTGGACGACTCCCCTCAGCTCTGCTCCACTGGTGAGTTGTGTTCTCATTTTGGGACATGTCCTGCTTTCTCTAGACGGTTCGCAGAAAGGGAGCTGGTTGTTTTATTTGAATTATAGTATTTTTGCCGTACATTTTAAAATCTGTTTCCGTGGTATATTCTCGAGCACTTATTCTTTGTGAAACCTGTTTAAGTGAAGGCTCGTTCAGTCTTCACAGTTGCAATTATTTACTATGGGTTCTTCTCCAATTGAACTTTAATTCTTTCTCATGTTTTCAGTTTCCAAATCACAGTATCTTGAAGCATTTTCTATAGAGATGGGATAATATTTAGTTTTGAAACTAAACTGCCAACAGGTTTTCAAATTTATGAGATCATAGGACGTAAGGCCTCACCCTGGAGATTTTTCAGGTTGAGCCTCTCTCTGTGGTTCTGATGGTGCAGTGATGTCCTGAGAGGGTAGCGAGGGCTCTTTGGTTACCCAGCTGACCAGTGACAGAATCGGACTCGAACCCAGGTCTCCTAACACTCTTGTCCTTAACTCTCCAGTCTACCCTATAGGTTTTAGCGTCTGAATTACAGGTGAGAAGGAAAAATCTCGGTATGATTTTGTTTTTCCGTGTGCTTTAATCTGATTAAAAATGAGTTTTCTAGCTTTAGAAATGTCTGTGTCGAGGGGCACCTGGGAGGCTCGGTCAGGTAAGCATCTGCCTTTGGCTCAGGTCATGATCTCAGGGTCCTGGGATCGAGCACCCTGCTTCAGACTCCCTGCTCAGTGGGGAGGCTGCTTCTCCCTCTGTCCCTCCACTTCCCGACCCCATGCGCTCTTTCTCAAGTAAATAAAATCTTAAAAAAAAAAAAAAAAAAGGAACGCTTGTGTGGTGTACCACAGCTACTCCTCCTACCTTAAACCCCTTGATTCATGTGCCTGTCTACATGGAGGGTCCTTAAAGTGTGGTCTCTATCAGCATTGCCTGGAGCTTGTTAGAAATGCAAAATCAGAGCCCCGCCCCAACCTGCAGCCACACAGACTCCGGACATAGGGCCTCACCTGTGTTGTCACCAGCTCCGCAGCTGCTCCGTAAAGTCAGAACCACCGCCTGGCAGGACTGGAATCCCACCCTCCCTGTGTTTGACGCTGGTGCAGTGACGTGCTTGCTCCTGGGGATTTTGAGCCGTCTTCGCTGAAGAAGGAGCTTCTCCGTTGCTGCCAGTTTTTGATGATCACCCCCCTCCTCACTCTGCTTCCTTCCTTCCGCACAACCCACGTGCACACGCTCACACACATCCCGCAGGAGTGGAAGATCCATGGGTAAATAATGATAGTAAATAGGGGACTTGAGTAGAAACGGGTTTGTAGACCTGAGTGTCCCAAGAACTGACCAGGGTTCGTACGTTTCCAGACTTGCTATCTCTGTAGGCACAGTGACAAATCCGACTGCTGCTGACCATATTGTACTGTTTTCTGCCATTCGTTGCTTTAGTCATTCAAAATTGTAGTACCTTCTGTTTGCATGACATATGTTCAGTGTGAGGAGAAAATGTATTTGAGTTTATCAGGAGGTAGAGAATATGTTCAGAAATAACAAGCCAGCCGGGGATAAATATGTGAGAATCATCTCTAGTAAAAGGTTGTGAAAGCCTGGAGATGGTGGGCAGCATGTGTTATGGAGGGCATCACGGAAGACTTCATGGAGGAGGTAGCATTGGAGTGAGTCTCACAAGGAGCCAGGGTTTCGACACGGGAAGTTTGGGGGTGGGTAAAGGACATCGTGGGCAGAAGTGGGAAGAAGATAAAGGCGTGGCAGGGGCTCTGAGTGCATTTTGTTGGGACCAAGGGTTATTTGAAGGTGATTAGAAGGAAATGAGGCTATTCAAGTAGGTCATTGCCAAAAGGAGGATCTTCAAACACCCGCTTAAGAGTTGGTTCTTTATCCTGAAGGCAATGGGGAGCCATTGAAGGGTTTTGAATGAGGGAAGGCATGAGTAGAGCTGTGCTTTTAGTAAAATTAATCTCCATCAGAGTATGAGGCAGACTAAGGGGGGTGAATGGGAAGTAGGGAGACTTTGTTATTTTGAAGCTGTTTTGCAGCAGTATGTTGATACATTGAACCATCATCTTAATGTTTAATTAGGAGGTAATTGCTTTTCTTATGGTGGTCATTGGATTTTGAAATAAGCTTCCAGGGCCGAGATTATTGTCCAGGGGAACAGTTCTAATTTCATAATGAGGAATCCAAGAAAATAGAAATTGCTTAACAGAAGGGCTTTATAAGGAAACTTCCAGAACTAACTCCTTCCTTCCTTGTTTTTCTTTCGTTTCTAACATTTTCTTTCAAACAGAAGGATTTGTATTCATGTTCCTCAGTAATGACCTGGTGGTGTCAGGTCACATAAAATCTAAACAGCAAGCTGAAAGGTAGCTCTTTCTTGCTTCTTCCTCCCCCTCCTCCAAAGCTGTTTTCCCTCTCCATCGTGGGCTGAGTTTGTAAAGCACCTGAACCTGGCTCATTTCATGAGGATCTGCCTTCTTCCAGTGGTGGCTCCAGTGGGAACAGTTGTAGCAAACTGGGATGTCAGGAAGTTACAGACGTGCCGGGACTTCTAGTATCTGTCGTACAGACAAGACTGTTGCTGTTGATTATTTTCAGTAGGGCTGTGTTTCCGGGGCCTGGGCTTTGGCTGGCTGGCACTGCTGGTTTTCATCATTCAGCCGGTATTTACCGAGCGTCTATTAAGCACTGAAGGATCACAGTGACTCAGGCCCCTGAGGCCCTGCTCGCAGGGATCTTCTATTCCAACAGGGGATATACGTAAATAGTCGAATATAGTTTTGAGAGAGGGAAACTATGGACAAGCGGACAAGCCACAGAGGGAAGAGTATACCGGCAGTGACAGCGACACGAGCAAAGGCTCAGTGGCAAGAGCAGAAAGGAAGAGGATCCATGGGGCTGGAACTCCCTGGAAGATGGAGCGCAGGGAGACAGAGGACAGACAGCAAAGAGGCTGGAGAGCTGAGTGCGGCCGAACAGGGGGGCCTTGAAAGGCTATAAAAAGCACAAATCTGTGAAAATAGTAGCTACCATTTACAGAATCCTTGTCACCAGGCACTGTTCTAAGCGGTTTCCATGCATTAACTCAGTCCGCACAGCAAGCTTGTGAGGCAGGTACTGTTGTTGTCCACATTGTACCACTGGGGAAACTGAGGCACCAAGGGGTCAAGGAAACCAATAGTCACAGATCTAGTAAGTGACAGAGCAGTGATATGAGCCCAGGAGGCCTGGCTCCAGAGTCTGCACCGCAGAGCCTAATCAATTATCCTAGAAGTTAAGGGGCGACATCATAGGTTTGATACAGGGTCAGATTTGCAGTTTAGAAAAATTGCTGTGGAGCACCTGGGTGGCTCAGTTAGTTAAGCAGCCGGCTCTTGGTTTCGTCTCGGGTTGGGAGCTGAGGGTCCTGGGATCGAGCCCCGAGTCTGGCTCCCCGCTCAGTGGGGAGTCTGCCCGAGGATTCTTTCTCTCTCCTTCTCTCTCTGCCACTCCCCCTGTGCATGCTCTCTCTCTCTCTAAAATAAATAAGTAAATAAATCTTTAAAAAAAGAAAAAGAGATTGTAGTGTGGTACAGACATGGCTTGGCAGGACAGCAAGACTGAAGCAGGGACAGCGGGTGCTGCATGACCCACGTTAGACCCCCGTAGGAGCCCGAACGTGTGTGATGGCAGCAGAGGTGGAAGAAGTGGAAATGCAGGAGGTGGTCCGGGGTCACAGCAGCTCTAAACAGCAAGCTGAAAGGTAGCTCTTTCTTGCTTCTTCCTCCCCCTCCTCCAAAGCTGTTTTCCCTCTCCATCGTGGGCTGAGTTTGTAAAGCACCTGAACCTGGCTCATTTCATGAGGATCTGCCTTCTTCCAGTGGTGGCTCCAGTGGGAACAGTTGTAGCAAACTCGGATGTCAGGAAGTTACAGACGTGCCGGGACTTCTAGTATCTGTCGTACAGACAAGACTGTTGCTGTTGATTATTTTCAGTAGGGCTGTGTTTCCGGGGCCTGGGCTTTGGCTGGCTGGCACTGCTGGTTTTCATCATTCAGCCGGTATTTACCGAGCGTCTATTAAGCACTGAAGGATCACAGTGACTCAGGCCCCTGAGGCCCTGCTCGCAGGGATCTTCTATTCCAACAGGGGATATACGTAAATAGTCGAATATAGTTTTGAGAGAGGGAAACTATGGACAAGCGGACAAGCCACAGAGGGAAGAGTATACCGGCAGTGACAGCGACACGAGCAAAGGCTCAGTGGCAAGAGCAGAAAGGAAGAGGATCCATGGGGCTGGAACTCCCTGGAAGATGGAGCGCAGGGAGACAGAGGACAGACAGCAAAGAGGCTGGAGAGCTGAGTGCGGCCGAACAGGGGGGCCTTGAAAGGCTATAAAAAGCACAAATCTGTGAAAATAGTAGCTACCATTTACAGAATCCTTGTCACCAGGCACTGTTCTAAGCGGTTTCCATGCATTAACTCAGTCCGCACAGCAAGCTTGTGAGGCAGGTACTGTTGTTGTCCACATTGTACCACTGGGGAAACTGAGGCACCAAGGGGTCAAGGAAACCAATAGTCACAGATCTAGTAAGTGACAGAGCAGTGATATGAGCCCAGGAGGCCTGGCTCCAGAGTCTGCACCGCAGAGCCTAATCAATTATCCTAGAAGTTAAGGGGCGACATCATAGGTTTGATACAGGGTCAGATTTGCAGTTTAGAAAAATTGCTGTGGAGCACCTGGGTGGCTCAGTTAGTTAAGCAGCCGGCTCTTGGTTTCGTCTCGGGTTGGGGGCTGAGGGTCCTGGGATCGAGCCCCGAGTCTGGCTCCCCGCTCAGTGGGTAGTCTTCCCCAGGATCCTCTCTCCTTCTCCCGCTGCCACTCCCCCCGCCCGTGCTCTCTCTCTAAAATAAGTAAATCTTAAAAAAAAGAAACAGAGATTGTAGTGTGGTGCAGACAGGGCTCGGCAGGACAGCAAGACTGAAGCAGGGAGAGCGGGTGCTGCGTGACCCACGTTAGACCCCCGTAGGAGCCCGAACGTGTGTGATGGCAGCAGAGGTGGAAGAAGTGGAAATGCAGGAGGTGGTCCGGGGTCACAGCAGCGGGCTGGAGAGTGGTTGGGTTCGGAGGGAGGGTACAAAGGCTCTCAGACCAACACCCCCCGGGTCCCCGGCTGGGGGAGTGGGGTGTTCCTGGTGCTCCTCCTGGTGCCTCAGATGCGTCCCAGGGTGAGCTGGTTCGTGTCTGTCCCAGGAGAGCCCTGCAGACCTCTGAGCTCTACCAGACGGAGCATGGAGTCCAAGGTGCAGGCCTTTGACCGCTTCCAGGTCTGCAGGCAGGAGCGGAGGGAGTGGAGGGGGAAGGGACAGGGCTGCTGGTGGGCACCGGCTCACCCCTGTGCCATTCCCCTGGGAGCCTGTGTTCTGTCCTGGGAGTTTGATTCTCTTCTTAGAGACAATCTCTCTGATCCTAAGATAGGTGTCATTGTGCCCCAACAGTAATGGCATTTAAAAAGAAGTGAGTCAAGTTCACTGCCCGGACCCAGCATCCGGCAGATCAGAGTTGTTGTTTTGTATCTCCTGCCTGTCTCTGCCCAGAGTCCCTTCACAGCTGTGCCCAGAGCGTAGATACGGCTTTATC
>NW_024424119.1:26797881-26830053 GCF_017311325.1 Ursus maritimus
TGGCTGTCTGACAGCCGTCAGCCGTTCCCAAGGCCCGGGCGGCGATGGGAGGACACACGCCGTCCCGCTGGCTGGCAGGAGCCGTTTCGTGGGCTCCCCGGAGCATTTTAGACGTCCCTGTCTTGTGGGCCTCACACCCTGCCTTGTCCTGGCCAGGAGTTATTTATCTAGGTGTCTCATGGGCTCTGTCACACCAGGGACTGTCTGATGAACCGGTCTCCTCGACCACGGCCAGCACCAGGCTCAGCTGCAAGAGGTGCTGGGTGAGTAGAAGCAAGGCATTGATTTGGGACCCTTCCCTTGAGTGGAGATGGTGCAGATCCTTCAGGCTGGAGTCTGAAGACCCAGGGGCTAAACCTGAACCATGCAGAGACTGGGACCCCCAGTCCCCAGCCAGTGCCAGCTCTCTGGGAGGATGAGGACTTTCAGGGAGGACTGGAGACCTGTGTGGCCAGGACAGAGCCTGATGTCTCAGGTCATGGAGACTGGAGCTCTGTGCAGCGGGTGGGGCCCAGCTCCGGAAGCCGTTCTGTTTCTGGGCTGCCCTTGTCGTGGTTACTGTGTATCGGCTGATGGATTTGGGGATCCCGCCTTCCTTGGAGCAGCTGTGGGAGCCTTCGGTCTGAATTTCCCAGGCAGTGCACTTGCTGTGGGTTTTGTTTTTGGGGCCTGTGCTATCACACGTGCCCAGAAGCCACTGAAAGTTAGTTGGCGTGTAAGCACGTTTGATGACTCAGTGGATGGTAGAAAGCAGGTCTGGGCTTTGAGTTGAGGTTCGCCGTTTTGTGAATTACATCCCAGTGGCTGTCCAGAGATTTTTTCTTAACCAGAGGAGGACATTTGCAAAAACCAACAAGTCTATGGGGAGGGAAAGAACTTCATACTGAATGTCAAGGGCACTAAGGACCGTGGGATCTGGTGGCGTCTGAGCGGGAAAGCCCTCCCTGACTTCGAGGCTGCCCCGGATCCTCTGTGGCTGTGCAGCAGCGAGGGCAGCAGGGGCTTGTTATCACCAGAGTCCCAAAGGCCACGTCCGTGGCCCCTTTCAGCGTGGACCTTTTGGCTGTCCTGGCCGTGTTTGGCATGGGTTGCTCACATGTCCTTTTGGTAAAATATATAGGCATAAACTGTACCTTTAAAAAACCATTTAAGAATCCGTTCACAGTGTTGTGCCACCATTACCACTATGTTCCTGAGATTTCTCATCACCCCAAAAGGAAACCCTGTACCCATGAAACAGAAACACCCTATTCCCTCCTCCCCTGAGTCCCTGGCAGCCAGTCATCTGTGTTCTGTCTTCATGGACTTACCTAGAGATTTCATGTAAATGGAATCACACATCACGTCACCTTCTGTGTGCGGCTTTCACTTAGCCTAAGTGTTTGAGGCTCATCGATGTTGTAGCATGTGTCAACATTTCATTCCTTTTTATGGCTGAACAATACTCCATGGTATGGATACACCAGTTTGTTTATTCATTCATCCACTGATGAACTTTTGGGTTGTTTCCATCTTTTGGTTCTTGTGTGAACATTCATATAGAAGTTATTATTTGAACATCTGCTTTCAACTCTTTTGTGTATATACCTAGGAGTGGAATTGCTAGGCCAATGGCAATTCTATGTTTAACTTCTTGAAGAAAGGCCAAAGTCTTCTCCTTCTCCCTTTTGAACCTTCTCTCCTGGCTCCTCTGGTTGCTCTCAGGCCTCTTTGACCATTGCTTGTCAGTGTTCTTCATGACTCCTTTGTGTCTTCAGTCCCTCAGATGACAGTCTCACGTAGGACTCATTCATTCCTTCCTTAGCTCTGTTCATTCTGTCCTAGTGGTGCTCAGCTCTAGCTGCACATTACAATTCCAGGGACTCCTTTAACAAACCCTGCCCACACCCCTTTCCAGACCAGTTAAATCAGCAATTTTGGGCAGGTGGAGCCTGGGCGTTGGTGTTATTGAAAGGACCTCCATGATTTTGATATGCAGCTCCTTTCAGGATATTCATTTATTCTCATGGTTTCAACCTGATGACTGTCCAATTTTTTAAAAAAGATTTTTTTTAAATTTATTTGACACAGACAGAGAGCACAAGCAGGGGGAGCTGGAGGCAGAGGGAGAAGCAGGCTCCCCACTGAGCAGGGAGCCCAATGAGGGACTCAATCACTGTACCTTGGGATGATGACCTGAGCTGAAGGCAGACTGAGCTACCAGTCACCCCATGTCTGTCTAGTTTTTATTTTCAGCTCCACCTATCCACTGGACATATCTGTAAATGTTTCTAGGTACTTCAAATTCAACCTCTCCCAACCAAACTCATCTTTCCTCCCAAACCTGCCCTTTTCCCAGTGCTTCCCCCTTTGGTGAAAGGGACATCATCTCCAGTCATCTAAACCAGAAACCAGAGTTATTTGTGCCTTTCCTCTCTCTGATAATCCAATTTCCACTGATTGAGTCATTTATTTAATAATTTATTACCTAGTAGTTAAGAATAAGGGCAATTGGAAAGAAATGCAGTCTAGGATTTATGTTAAGAAGATATAAAAGACACAGATGATGCAGTTAAGTAACAATATAGATAAGAGGATAATCTGAAATTAACATTATTATAACTGCTCTTATGAAGGACTTCCTGTGTGCCATGGGTTCTTAGTACTTCAGAGAGATTCTCTAATATGCTGGGAGGTAGGTGAAGTCAGCCCACTTCACAGATGTCATACGGGTTCAGGGAGGCTGTGCTATTTGTTCAAGGATGTGTGGCTAGCACATGGCTGGTGAGAGTTGGAATTGGAATCCAGGTCATGTCAGGGCCCGTACTCTTGGCATGAGAGGTCCCTGGGGAAGAGCCTTGAGCCCAGCAGTACTGTCAAAGCATAGAAGAAGGGTCAGGATGTGACCACCAGATGAGATCATCAGTCCCCCTGAGAGCGTTTTGGAAACTGTACAGGATGGTGCAAAAGCCTTGCAGCCTTTGCTCCTGTTTCTCGCAGATGGCGTCTTCCGTTCTGCTCTGATTTACAACCGGTGTTCCCACCTCTGATTCCCTTGGTGAATTGCAGACCCCATGCAGGCGAGAACTATGCCTGCCAGTCTCCATGTCCCCCTCTGCCCTTGTGCCTCGCACACGGTTGCTGATCAGTAAGTGTCCCTTGAATGAAAGTGTGGATGTGAGAGTGGACTCAGAGGTAGAAAGGGAAGCAGGAGCCATGACGATGTCTGTCTAGGTGTGTCACAACCAAGCGCTTGACTAGAGATTCAACTTAGAGAATTGGAAAGAAAGGGGAATTCTGTGGCCCTCTGGCGATAGGAGTGGGAGAACCTATAATGAGATCTCCAGGTGAATGAACTTCAGCCCGACCCCAGACTTGAGGCCCCATGGCCCTGATAATCTGATTCTTTTTTTTTCTCCCTAGCATTCTTAATCACTTTCTAACATCCTTAATCAATTTCCATTGTTATGTGTATTGTTCTCACCTATCGAAAGCCTCAACTGGAATGTAAGCTTCATGAGGGTGTTAGTACTGTCCATTTCATTATGTGCCTCTCTTCCCCATGCCCCCAGCCGAAGCAAACACTAATTACTGTCTGCTGCTGGAGATCTGCCTAGTCTGGACTTCCTCATGATGAGAATCCTATCAGTTGTGGCTTCTGGTCCCTGGCTCCTTCCACTTCAGCACAATGTTGTCAAGGTTCATACATACTTAACCCCTTAAGTTTACGAGTAGGAAAATTGGGACTCGGAGTAGGAAGGGGCATGACTTGGGTCCCTTGTGCTGCTGGTAGCAGAACAGGAAGCCGGTTGCAGGGCTTCTGCGTCTCTATCCGGTGCTGTGTTCCTGTCCAGGGTGAGACAAGGGGCTCAGCAGCCACAGTTGACTCAGCGATGATATTTGCCATCTGCCTTCGAGGCTGCTTATCCAGCCCCTTTAAGCATAGCTGTGGTGAGCTGACACCTTGCAGATAGCCTTACTGTGCTCACTGTAGCACACGTTCCCACATCCTTTCCAGGGCTCACTGTCCATCCGAGAAAGTGGATAACTTGTGTGACCAGCTTGCAGTCTTCTGCATGGAGTGGCCTGGGAGTCCATGCCCTCCGATCACTAGCAAGAGAAAGGCACAGCCTGGGTCCTTTTTCGTGCTGGCTGTTCCTCTTGTTAACCTGCAGCTCCCAGAGGACCATGCAGAGGCCATCTGTACTGAGCCAGAGAAGAGGCTACGCCCTCCTTCAGAGATGTCTAATCCTCTTCGGCACATGTGAAATCTGAGCAGCATGACGGTGCCCCGAAATCGTGTTTCCCAAAGGCTTGTCTTTGTGCCTCATGGCACCCAAGATGGTTTTAGGTGACACGTTAATGAACATTTTTGTTTAAGTAGTAACATGTTTATTTTAATGCATTCCATGAAAAAAACCTATCTGGCATGATCAGACCTGTGATTTAGTGAATATTATTGTTTAGGATGAAGCTACAGAGGGAGTATCATATCATAGATCCCTCCTTACACAGATTGTGTTTGTTACAGGTGTGATAGTCTGGCTCTTTGTTGACATGGCAAGAGCCATGAGGGCAGTTTGAGGTCAAATGTCATTTGGGGACTGCCACTCTGGGGTGATGATGATCCATGGGACTTTCTCATGGGCCACCTGCTGCATCTCATTTACACCTGGTGCAAGGTGAGTTGGCAGAGGCTCCTGGTGACCAGAGCTCCTTTATATGGCTGAGGGATTTAGAAAACTGGCAGAACCCTCCATGAGACACTGGTTTATTGTTTATTTCCTTAGGTCTATGATAAATGTGTTTTTAGGCATTCAAAGCCCTTTCTATTAAAAAAAAAAAAAAGGATTCCCGCTGAAAACAAAGACTGAAAGAGGGGTAAGAAGGGAAAATGAAAGAGGAACAGAAATAGTGTGTGGTGTTATTTCAAAATAAATGAAAATAAAATAATTTCATTTGACTTTTGACTCTTTTTATGACCACAAATGAAATGACTTGTGAAGTCAGAATGTTGGAAGCTGTTGCAGTGAAAGACTTGACTGGGATTCCTATGTAGGAAAGAGTTTCCTCTCTTAGAGTTGCAATTAGAGTTGAGGAATAATAATGTGGCATAATGGGTAAGTTCCCCTTCCTTTCTCATCTTAGTCTGAATTCCTTTTAGAATATTAATGCAGATGTGAGGCCCCGGCCCATTATCTCTTACTGAGCTGTGATCACTGAAATGAACCAAGGCAACATCAAATGATTGACATTAGAAATGCAAATAGGAGTTTCCCTAAGTATTTATAAATAACTTTTTCTTTTGCCTTAGAACATTCAAGAATTAAACTTGCCTCCTCTTCTGGTGTTCTGATCTTACCATAGCATTTCAGACATCCATTAACTGCCATTATTAATTCAACAAATGTCAACTGAGTGCAAGGCATTCTGCTAGACCCCTGTAAAGAAACAGGACATCTTTCTCCTCCTGTCAAGGAGCTTATAATCTAGGGGGCAAAAAACAAGACCTCAGTCCATATAAAGTGAGGAAACACAAGACAAGAGCATAGATGAATAGGTCACAGGCTGGATGGAGGAATAAGACCTAACACAGAAGCTCTGTGATTCGGGAACTAGGAAGGACATGGTAGACCAGTAGGCAGAAACCCATCCTGGATGTGGTGGAGCTTGAACTGGGTTTTGGAGGTTAGACAGGATTTGAATAAGTCTCAGAGAGTGGGGAGCTTGAACTGGGTTTTGGAGGTTAGACAGGATTTGAATAAGTCTCAGAGAGTGGGGAGATCGTTAACAAAGGCAAAAGGAGGGGCTTCTAGGGCTGTTTTAAGGGACTGAGAGGCATCGGAATGGAGAGTTACATGATAAGAGGAGGATGGGGCCTTGGGTCCCCTTGGCCACTTTGAAGATCTTTAACTTTGACAAGCCCAACTTCCTTGTCCTCAAAAATGGAATAGTTACAGATTCCCATCATGTGGGGTTCTCATGAGTAGTAAATGACATGCTACAGGTTATATATGTGATAGTTTCCTTCCTTTTCCAAATGGTCAGGAAAGCAGTAGTGGGAGATTGAGTAGAACAATTGGGAAGCAGTTTGATTTTGGGAATGGGGAGGTTTGGAGTACCTATGGAGGGAAGTGAGGAGATAATACAGTTTTAGAATTAGCAGATACTTAGAGAAATTCACTGCTATGATAGATAGCCAGAGGTTTGGTGACTTATATAATTCCAGGCTTAATTAGAGACAAAGCCTGGAAGAGAAGACAGGTCTCCTGACTTTTAGTTCAGTGTACTTCTCAACATTCCCTAGGTTTGACCTAGAGAGATGTTAGAAATGCAAATTCCTGGGTCTCACTCCAGACCACTGAATCAGAAACTCTGGGCCCCAGCAATTTGTGTTTTAAACATTTTTAAAAAATTTACTTATTTTAGGGGGCGCCTGGGTAGCGCAGTCGTTAAGCGTCTGCCTTCGGCTCAGGGCGTGATCCCGGTGATCTGGGATTGAGCCCCACATCAGGCTCCTCCGCTGGGAGCCTGCTTCTTCCTCTCCCACTCCCCCTGCTTGTGTTCCCTCTCTCACTGGCTGTCTCTCTGTCACATAAATAAATAAAATCTTTTTAAAAAATTTACTTATTTTAGGGGTTCCTGGGTGGCTCAGTCAGTTAAGCATCTGCCTTTGGCTCAGATCGTGATCTCAGGGTCCAGGAATTGAGCCTCACAATGGGCTCCCAGCTCAGGGGGAGTCTGCTTCTCCCTCTCCACCTCGCCCTGCTCGTGCTCACTCTCGCTTACTCTCTCTCTCTCAAATAAATAAAAATAAAATCTTTAAAAATTTTTATTTATTTGAGAGAGAGAGAGCCTGCGTGAGCTGGGGAAGGGGCAGAGGGAGAGGGAGAGAGAGGATCTCAAGCGGACTCCTTGCTAAGCATGGAGCCTGATGCAAGGCTCCATCCCACAACCCTGAGATCATGACCTGAGTTGGACACCCAACTGACTGAGCCACCCAGGCACCCTGTGATTTGTGTTTTAACTAGCCCTCCAGATGCTTTAATGCTTTTAGGGAACCAGTGTTCTTGGTTTTCCTAAGAAGGAATGCGGGGGTAGGATATGAAAATAACAGGTTCCTTATCGGAGTTAGGGTATTACTTAGCACCATAGGAAATGGTGAAGCTCAGTGCCTTCTTTTTTAAAAACTGAGAAAAAGTTTCATATACCATAAAATTCACTCTTTTAAAGTATAGAACTCAGTGGCTTTTAGTATTTCACAAGGTTGTACAATGACCACGGTCTCATTCTAGAACATTTTCATCGTCCCCCAAAGACACCCCTTATCCATTAGTAGTCCATTCTCCTTTCCCCTTCCCCACAGCCTCTGGCAACCACTAATCAGTTTTCTACATGTATGGATTTGCCTATTCCGGAAATTTTGTATAAATGAAATTATACAATATGTGGCCTTTTGTGTCTGGCTTCTTTCTCCTAGCATGTTTTCAGGGTTCATCCGTGTTACAGCATGTGTCAGCACTTCACTCCTTTTTATGGCAGATGTAAACTTCTTATACTTCCAAGTTTTGCCTCAGACAAATTTGGTGATACAACTGAGCTCACACTACCTCAGAAAAAGAGGTTTCTTTTGGTAACATTTACATAGAACTTTATAGTTGTCAAAGAATTGTCACAAGTAATATAATATAAGCCTTAAACCAACCCTGGAACATAGCTGGGCAAGGATCATTGTAATTAGTTTTACAGGTGAGAAAGCCAGCTGAGAGGGAAGTGTTCTGTGCCGGTCCAGTGTACCCCCATGGCCATTCACTGATGGGTGAGTAGGAATTTAGTGGGTGACAGCCAGGGCATGTGGACAAAGCAGAAGAAACAGCATCTGCAGAGACATGAGGATGTGAGAAATCAGGACCTATTTGGAGAACAAGAAATGATTCAGTTTTGCTGGAGGGTCCAGCGTGAGGGAGATGAGACAGACAGGTGCGGAGGGGCCAGATCACAGAAGGCTTGACTATATCTTGAGACCAGGAGGGAGGCAGGGGGCTGGAATGGTTGAGTCCAGTTCCAGAAACAAAATAATCTGATTTGAAATTCTGGTTCTTGCCACTTCCTTACCATGTGCTCTTGGCCAAATTACTTTAACTTCCTCATGCCTCAGTTTCCTTTTTGTAATGAAGGTTGTCAAAAGCATTAAATAAGGTAAGGCGTAGATAAGGCATGTAAATTGCTTAGCGCACTTCTTGGTTCATAGCAAATGTTAGTATTATTAATATAGTTGTGTTGTGAATATTAATGTAATTCCTGAGGTCAGACTTTATCCTAAAGATGAAGAGGGAAAATGAGTCACATGATTAGAATGACATGCTATATCACTTTGGTAGCCATATGGAGGGCAGATAGATGGAGGGTAAAACTAGAAGCAGGGACTGGCTAGGAGGTTATTATAAGAAGTTACAATCAAAGTTTGAATATGGCTGTAGCACTAACAAAGGGAAGAAAGTGAGAGATTAAGATAACTGGAGGCAGGGGTGCCTGGGTGGCACAGCGGTTAAGCATCTGCCTTCGGCTCAGGGCGTGATCTCGGCGTTCTGGGATTGAGCCCCACATCAGGCTCCTCCGCTATGAGCCTGCTTCTTCCTCTCCCACTCCCCCTGCTTGTGTTCCCTTTCTCGCTGGCTGTCTCTATCTCTGTCAAATAAATAAATAAAATCTTAAAAAAAAAAAGATAACTGGAGGCAAAGTCTATAGAACTTGGGGAATGGATTAATGTGGGGCATGAAGTGGGGTGAGTCGAGAATGATTCCCAAATTTTTGGCTTGGGCAGTTAGAAAATTAAATGGTAGTCTCCTCAACAAGATGTTCTGTTTGGAGGAGGGGATTTGAGGAATGGAGCAAAGAAAGATGGTGGATTCTGTTTTAGATATACCTGGCTCAAATGCTTATGGGACATCTTGGTAGAGATCCTAGAGAGGCAGTTGGTTCTCAAAGCAGCTGAGACTGTGGGAGTAAATGACATTGCTTATGGAGAGTGTCTGGAGCAATGAGTCTCAAACTTTGCTATACACTGGAATCACTTGGTAGGGGGGAGGTCTTTAAAAACCACCATTGTCTGCCTCGCACCCTCAAACATTTTGATTTAATTGGTCTAGGGTACGATCTGGGATTGTTAACAGCTCCCTAGGTGATTTTAATATGTGGTGAAGTTTGGGAACCACTGGCTGAGAAATAATAGGTACCATTTATTTAGATGACATCGGAGCTGGAAACCAAAACCAAGAATTTGATGATGGGGGAAGAGGAGTTTGCGGAGAAGGCTGAGTAGGCGTTATGTGGTGTGAGATGCTGAAGGAAAATAGGACCGATGTCACAGGAACTGAGGGAGGAAGATCAAAAAGTTGTAACACTTTATGTATGTTAGTTTAAGAGAAAATGCTAATTTGGTCATTTATTTCTCCCTCCTTATTCGAAAGACTGGATATTTGCCAGGCATTTTGGTTTCTTGTGTGTGTGTGTGTTTCTTGCGTCAACAGTTGATTTATATCCTTGGACCTTGTATATATTGGAAATTAGATGTTGTAAAAAGATTTATATTTTATTACTTTTTTTTGTTTATTACTGGTATATAGAAGTTCCGCCATCCCATTTTGTGTTTCATTCATCCATTTGTCATTTGTTTATTTAACAAACACTTACTGAATTTATTGAATATCTATTTATGTTGGGAGCTGGAGATACTAAGATGGCTAAAAGAAAAAACTCTGTTCTAAAATTTGGGGGGGGGCAGGTAGGGACACCTCGGTGGCTCAGTCGGTTAAACAACTGCCTTCAGCTCAGGTCATGATCCCAGGGTCCTGGGATGGAGTCCTGCATCGGGCTCCCTGCTCAGCGGGGAGCCTGCTTCTCCCTCTGCCTGCTGCTCCCCCTGCTTGTGTGTGCTCTCTCTCTCTGACAAATTAATGAATAAAATCTTTTAAAAAAATAAAATTTGGGAGGTATGTAATTATATTTTTTATGTTTCAAGTTTTTATTTAAATTCTATTTAGTTAGCATATAGTATAAAATTGGTTTCAGGAGTTAAATTGTTTATCATCTGCCCAAGACCAATTTACAATCTGGATTATTCCACCTCCTAAATCATAGACTCCTAGAAGGCACATATAGATTTAGTCCCCATCCAATTTTGACTGTTCCCTGTAGGATCCCTGACCTGCTAATATCTTTTGTAATTCTTGTACACCTTAGTTATGAAAATCTCTTTCTCCTTCAAGGCAACGCAGTGCCCTTTTGATAGCTCTAATTATGAAAATTCTTTACACGATGGGCAAGATAGATAAAGCTGATTCCATGGTTTCATGGAGATTCATGACCCTGTTCTGTCTACTTTTGTGTATGTTTTAAAATTTCCTTAAAAGATAGAAAAGTTCTTTACGTTGAATTGAAATTTGTCTTCTTGAACTTTGATGAATTGTCTCTTTAGGGCTGTTCAGAACAAGTCTAGATTCCTTTTACACGTATAATCCATTCCAATATTTGTGATTGTTCAAAAATTCTCCTAAGTCTTCACAACTGAACAATTTTGCCTAGGTTATTTTTCTCCAATATTTTGAAATTGAGTCCCATATGCAATCATGCCACCTGTTGTTGGCACTGATGGTTTAAGTGCCTTTGCTGTATTTACCTCTCATTTCTCATTCATGTTGCACTGGCTGGCAACTCCAATATTGTAATGAACATTGTAATTTAATTTTCTCCTTTAAGTGGAATGCTTCTATTTTTCTTTCTAAAATAATATTGAATTGCCTATTTTTTTAATCAAACAAGATTAGCTTCTAGCATCTTGTGATCATTTACTTTATTATTTTTTATGAGATAAAAATTATTAATAGTTTTCCTTAAATTGAGATTTTCTTTCTTAGGATAACCAGCTTGACTATGGTATGTTATCCTTATAATGTGGATTTTGCTGGAGGTAGTTTTTTAAAATTAAAAAAGCAAGCATATTAAGAATTCTCTATATATAAAGAAGTAGAACAGTAAAATGAACTTTTACATACCCATCTCCCAGCTTAAAGAATTATTAACATTTTCTATGATCTTATTTAGGAATTTTTTGAGTATTTCATGAGTGAGATTGACCTATGTTCCTTTTAGTGAAGCTTTGTCAGATTTTATTTTATTTTTTAAGATTTTATTTATTTATTTATTTATTTGACAGAGAGAGAGAGAGCACAAGTAGGGCAGAGAGGCAGGCAGAGGGAGAGGGAGAAGCAGGCTCCCTGCTGAGCAGAGAGCCTGACGCGGGATTTGATTCTAGGACCTTGGGATCATGACCTGAGCCGAAGGCAGATGTTTAACCCACTGAGCCCCCAGGTGCCCCACTTTGTCAGATTTTAAACGCAGGGCTATCGTGCCGCCTGGGTGGCTCAGTGGGTTAAGCGTCTGCCTTCTGCTCAGGTCATGATCTCAGGGCCCTGGGATAGAGCCCCAGATCAGACTCCCTGCTCAGTGGTGAGTCTGTCCTTCTGCTTCTCCCCCGCTCCCCCTTGTGCTCTCTCTCTCTCTCTTTCACTCTCTCTCTCTCTCTCAAATAAAATCTTTGAAAAACTAAAAAATAAATGCAGGGCTATCTTTGCATTATTAAAAGAACTTGGTAGCATGCTATCATTTTCTCTGTTGAAGAATATTGTCTATTAATTTTGGGGAGAGTTTGAAATAATTTTTTATAAGTACAGTAACACATCAAATTCTATGTAGGGCACCTTTGTCCCCACAGACTTTTTAAAAAATTCACTTTCTAAATTTCTTCCGCAGATATAGATTTACTCAGAATTTTTATTTCACATTTTTAGTCCTGGTTCTTTGCTTTTGGAGGCGAAGGTGGTGAACTACCTCAGTTTCCTGGAGTTGATCAGCCTTGTGGAAACCACAGAATAAATGAGCCATATACGCTGAACACTTTGTCAGGTACCTCTCAGTGCCAGGCACCTCCCACCACCAGTCAGAGAAAAGAAAGGGGCTGACCCTTTCCTGAAGGGGGACTGCATTTCACTCAACTCTCATTCTCGGTCATCTGCGCTGAGTGTTTTTTTCAGTAAATGAGTGTTTCTTGAATTGGACTTAAAAAAAAAAAAACAAATAGTATCTTCAGCACATCCAGGAAAAACCAACATCAACCCCTCTAGTCTCTTAGGTTCCCAGAGGCTACCGAGGGTTTCACTGCTGAGCTTCCTAACTGTATCTTCCTGCGTGGGTCTTAAGAGTCTTCTCCTGTTAAAACCCTACATGGAAAGTATACATCTTCCACTATGCCCAAGGAACTGGTCTAGGAAAATCCTTTGATAGGTAAGAATGCACTTGCATACTAAAAGGTTGATGTGGAAATCTTGGAAGACACCATTTTGTGAGGCTGACCTTGTTACCCAGGATTCTGCCCTTCAGGAAAATTGAAGGACTTACCAGGAAGACTCTAGAAAGATAAATTCCTAATATATCTTCCAAAGTCACCCATATTTACTTAGCTTATCTAAATTCCTTGTGCATAACATATAGCACTCTCTAGTATTTTTTTCTCTAATGGTTGTCTGTCTTTGATCATTTCTCATTTTAATAATTGGTACCCTTGGTTTATTGGCTTTGTCAGTCTTTGTAGTTTTTAACCCACATTATCTTTGTCTCTATTAAGTGAAATTCTATACTAATTTTCTAGTTTATTTCTGCTTTTGCTTTAATTTTGCTCATTAACTCATTCAACAAACATTTGTTGAGCCTAGGTGACAGATCCTGGAAGAAAATAGAGATAAGACATGTTCTCTATGCTCAGGTTGCTGACAGTGTCATAAAAGGAGAGAAGAAATAGTGAAAGAAAAAAGAAAACACTAAGCTGACAAAAGACCTTCATTAGAAGGTTAAAAAAATCACAGAAGGGCTCCTTGGGATGTCTTTCAAGAACAGAGTTTCAAATATCACTTGTAAAGCTTTTATATTCCCTGGGGAGAAAAGGAGCAAACTTGAGTCTATACTGGAATCATATGCTGCCAAACATATGAGCCTAATCTCTTCTTTTCCAAGTAATCATATTCTTTTCCTCTTTTAAAACAGGTTTGAGGATGATTCTTCAGTCTTTGAAGTTTAAGAACTTTAGTTGCTGTGTAAGGAGCCTTCCTCAAGGCCTATATTGGAGAGTTTTTTTGTGTGTGCTCTTTATATTTGAAACAGGTATTTTTCAGCTCAAGAAATTTACCTTTGACTCTTTGATTTCAATTTTGTGCATTGCTTTTGTCTTTTCTCTGCTGGCCTCTATTATTTGGAAGTTGAATATCCTCAATCTGATTCTATGTCTGATAGCTTCACTTGAATTGCAAGTTTTATTTTAAAATTTCAATTTAGTGTAAGTGATTTTTGGCTCTTCAGTTTCTCTTCTATCCTTTGCTGCCTTCATTGATTATTTTCATTTCTCAATAACTGGTACTCGTTGCTTGAAGTCCTCTACTATAACCTCTTGTATCCCTTTTGTCGGATTTATATCCTTAATTGTAAATGTGCGTTTAAGGTAGCTGTCTCCCTGGTAAGTCTTCTTTTCCATTTGCAAAATACTTTGAGAGAGTTTACCTTTTCCTATTACTTTGTTCCAGACACCAGAAGAGTGTTTAGTTTGGGTATTCATGCCCCTTATAGGATTTTGCCAAATTGGTGTGTGACCAGAGGAGGGTGATCTAAAGTGGTCTTGTCATATGAAGAACTGTGGAAGGAACTGGGGATATTTATTCCGGGGCAGAGGAGACTTGAAGACAATAGGATTGCTATGTTCAAATCCAGAAAGACCAATGTAGAGAATTAGGAGCTGATTTCTTCTAGATGGTGGTGAGGGGTGGGGAGAAGTGGTCAGAGAGCAGCTCTACTGCTGAGGATTGAAGCTGCACAGAAGTAGAATTTAGCTTTATGTAAAGAAATTTCTAGCAATCAGATGGGTGCAGCAGTGAATGACAGAACAATTAGAGGCCAGAAGACTTCTTGGCGGTGGGATTGCAGTAAAGATTCAAGATTGGAGATTAGCTGGGCTCTTATTTTCTTCCATTAGCCCAGCAATCCAGAGGCTAATATTAAAACCATTAGCAGTTCATTTTCTTGACTTTAAACTCTCCTGCTCAGACCTTGCTGAATCAGGGAGCACTTTTAATGGCTTGGTTGATGTAGTCATTTGTTTGGTCTTCAGGGATCCTTGGATGAAGGCATGTGCCTTACCCACAGTCCAGATATATAATACAAATTAATTCTCATCATTAAATCCATATATGTTTATATGAATCAATTAGCTAAATTATATTTGGCAGCAGTTTTATAACAGTTCCTTGTAAGTAACCATTGCAGTTTCATGACCTTCAAAAGGAATGGAAAAGAGCGCCTGGATAGCTCAGTAGTGTTAAGCATCTGCCTTCGGCTCAGGTCATGATCCCAACGTCCTGGGATCGAGTTCCACATTGAGCTCCCTGCTCAGCGGGGAACCTGCTTTTCCCTCTGCCCCTCCCCCCACTCATGCTTTCTCTCTCTTGCTCTCAAAAATAAAATAAATAAAATCTTAAAAAAAAAAAGGAGTGGAAAAGATTTGGATATGTCCTTTTGGATATATCTGAGATCCCTGACATCTCTGTAGTCCTTTGGAGACTAAAACAGCAGAGAGGTAAGAGATTTTGTATCTTCTAGTGCTGTGGCTACTTCAGGATGTCCAGGTGATGTGGACCTTTGAATTTCAAGATGGAGCACAGCTAATATCATCTTGCCTGGTATCTAGGTCTAGTTAGAGACCTCGGGCTGTGTGGGTGGAAGGAGCCACAGAAGTCATCTAGTCTGTATATTCCATTGCACTGTCCCTCCTACATCCATGCAGTTATTTAGTCTCTACTCGACTACCTTCACTGACCAGGATCTTGCTAATTCTGGAGCAAACTCATTCCATCCTCAGATCACTAGGAACATTAGAAAGGTCTAGCCTTAGCCTGATTTAGGGTCTCCTGCTCTGTATCATTCCCCCATTAATCCTGGCTCTGCACCTCAGAATCATGTGGAATCTGTCTCTTTCACGTGGTGGCCTTTTGGTGTTTTGTGAACCAGGATCATATCGGCCTCTTTCAGATCTTCATCAGATAAATGTTCTCTGATTTTTTTTTCAAGGAGTCTTCATATGACTTGGTTTTAAGTCTTCTTACCATCCTAGACCTTTATAGGAAGGTGCTGAAAGCGTGATGCTCAGAAATAAGACAAAGTTAATATCCATATCCTAAAATTGTCACCTGACTGAGGCAATAAATATTTGAAAACAATATCCTGTGGGCCTTGCTGGACGTTTATCCTTCTATCCTTTGTGATTAGTCTCTCTGTGTTGTCAGAACACTAAACCTGCATTCTTGACCCTCCGTGGTAAGTCTCACAGAAATAATGATGTGATTTTGTGTCCTTGGCAAAGGGACATTAAATAATCCTTATAATAAAAGAGCTTTTTACAATAACAAGAAGGCAAACATTTCAGTAGAAAAATAAGGAAAAAATAGAAACAGGAAATTAACAAAAAAAGAAATATAGGTGACCACAGCTCATGAAAAATGTTCAGATGTACTTAGTAATCAAATAAATTCACATAAAAACTATAATAGGCTCTGATATAGAAAGATGTCCATGATATATTCGCAGGTTAAAAAATATAGACTACTGAGTATAGAATAATTTTATTCTGTGGACTATCTATTTTAATATATGCAATACAGATGGGTATAAATTTAGGGCAAAGTTGGTGTAAATAGCCACCAAATACTTTATATAATTTTTAACGTGATGTAATTGTGTGTACATTTACTTTTTTCTGTATTTTTTCAGAAAAACATATTTCAACCAATAATTAGATGCTACTTTCCATCCTATCAGCAAATATTTTTTTAAATGTTTATATTCAGTGTTCAAAAAGTCTGGCAGGGAGTGAAAACTGCTACCTTCTTGGAAGCAATTTGACAATACACATCCAAATTCTTAAAAATGACACATGCTTAAATTCATTAATTTCATTTTGAAGAATTTTTCCCAAGAAAATATCTGGGAAGTAGCCATTTACCATGAATAAGGATGTTCATTGTAAAGCTTTTATAATACTGAAAAATTGGGAACAGCACAAATGTCCAAGGATAGATTTACTGAATAAATTATGATATGGCCAAAGAAAATAACACTATATAACAATTTCAAATGATGATGTAAATACTTAAATATTAATATGGAATGATATTCATGAACTATTGAGTGGGAAAATTATATCTCATTTGAATAAAAATATGTAGCATCTATAAGCATAGAAAAGTGAAAAATTAGCAGTTGATAACTGGGAGGTATGACTATAGGTGATTTTATTTTCATTATATTTTTTCTATGTGTTTTACTGTAAGCATATGTTCAATTTTTAAAATTGAGCTAAAATAATTATAGCTAAATAGATAAAAAAAAATAAAATAGTACTAAATTCTTCTAATAGAAATCAACAGTCCCTGCCCCACTTCCCCTTAGCATCTAATTTCATTTCTTAGAGGGAACCTCTTTCAGCTTTTCTAGCTGTATCCTCTGATTTTTCCCTCCCTATTTCTGAGATTTCTGAGATCTATTACTATTTGCTAATATATGAATTTTAGACATTATTTATTACGGTGGGTGAGGACTTAGCTCTTATACCACTACATAACTTCCCTTCACCATATCCTCGCCAAATTATATCTGCTGTTTTTGAGAAATCATTTTTCAGTGTTTACATTATTATGATGTTATAAATATTGTTCATTTCTGAGACAAGTGATGAGCTAAAATTTGGTTTCCTTGGGCACTTGGGTGACTTGGTGGAGTGTCCAACTCTTGACTTTGGTTCAGGTCATGATCTCAGGGTCATAGATCGAGCACTGTGTCAAGCTCTGTGCTCAGTGGGGAGTCTGTTTGAGATTCTCTTTCTCCCTCTCCCTCTGCCTCTCCCCCCGCTCATGCATCCTCTTTCTCAAATTAATTAATTAATTAAAAAAATAAATTAAATTTGGTTTCCTTTATTGTACATTTTGTTTTTTATAATTCCCTGTTTTTGATTTGCTTAGTTTTCCATGTGCTTTTTGCTAATTCTTTTCATATATTCTCTGACAGCCTTTCAGTGAATTTTTCTGGAGAAACCCTTAAGATGATCTGTAGTCATGTTTTTTTCCCCTAAGACCTCAGTCTTCATGCACCAGTCTATAAAGTTGCTCTCAAGGTCTCATGTACAGGTGTTACCATAGTACATCCCTTCATAGTCATCTTGGGTGTTCCCTTTGCCTCTCGTCTGTATCATCCCCAATTTCCTGGATCCCATTTCTTCTTTATTTATTTACTTCCTTGTTTTGCTGGAGCATGTCCTCTATGAGCATCCTGAGAAAGGGCGTATGAAAGGTAAATTTTTTGAGACGTGAACATCTCAAAACATCTCTACTATTTAATTGGTAGTTTGGTTAGGTATAGAATTCTAAATTGAAGTAATTTTTTTATTTTTAAAAGATTTTATTTTTTTATTTGACAGAGAGAGTGTGCACAAGCAGGGGGAGTGGCAGGCAGAGGGAGAGGGAGAAGCAGGCTCTCTGCTCAGCAGAGAGCCTGACATGGAGCTCCATCCCAGAACCCTGGGATCATAACCTGAGCTGAAGGCAGGTGCTTAACTGACTGAGCCACCCAGGCACCCCTAAATTGAAGTAATTTTTGAAGGCATGGCTTCAATGTCTTCAAGGTTCCATTGTTACCAAGAAGTCTAATGCCATTTTTATTCTCAATTGTTTGTATGCAATTTATTTTTTCCTCTGAAAGTTTTGAAGATATTCTCTGCTTTTAGTTTCTGAAATTTTACAGTGTTATTTCTTGTTGCGGGTCTTTCTTCACTTATTATGCCAGGCAGTTAGTAGATAATCTGGAAACTTAGGTTTTTCAGGGAAATTTTATTGAATTATTTTATAATTTCCTTACCTCCATTTCCTTTGTTCTCTCCTTCTGGGATTCCTATTAGATGACTATTGGATTTCCTGGATTGATACTATACATTTCTAAGCTTCTCTGTTTTCCCTGTCTTTGACTTTTGGTTACTCATTCTCAACCTTTTCATTGAACGTTTAAATTCTGGCTCTCTTATTTTTAATGTTCAAGTGTTTTCATTCTCTGGTCTCTTTTTTTAAAGAAAATCCTCTTCTTGTTTCATGGATGTAGTATTTTTTTAAGGGTCTATAATTTTTCTTGTGTTTCTTGCATTATCTGTTTCTTCTGAGTTCTTCTGTTTGATACGTTTTTCATAATGTCGGCTTTTCTCAAACATCCATTCATATGTTAGAAACTTTGTATGATGTGTGGGGCTCATTGAATAACAGATTTCAGTACATCATGATCAGGCAGCAAGTTGCCAGAAGTATCAATATCTGAAGATATTTTCCGTGATTCTTTTCAGTTCTCCAAAAAAGGATTCTCTAGTCTTTTGCTTGGGATAAGAGTTCTAGCTGCCAGTATTTTGGGAACTGGGCAAAGGAAGAGACTGAAGGTCTTGTCATTCAGTAAGAAAAGTTTTATTTAATCCTTCTATTTTCAGTCCTGTAGTCTCTATTGTGCCTGGTCTTCCTAAGTCTGGAGACTCTCTGGTTTGATTTCTCCAGAGAATAAGCCTCTTGTCTCTAGTAAGGTGGAGAAGGGGTCGTTATCTAGGTGGGCAAGTAGCATGGGCTGGGGCCTGTGAATAAAATTGCTGCTTATAGAAATATATTTCCATATTTCCAGCCCTATGCTTCATCCCTGCTTTCTACCATACCTGTTGCCTCTAATTCTTGAGCCATCTTGGTGAAAATAAGCTCATTTTTCATCAGAATCCCTCTCTGAAAGCACATAGGTTTCTGTTTCTTTTGCTCTGCTCAGTTACCTCTCCTCCAAATGGTTTCTATCTTTCCAACATTTTCTACCTCTCTCATCTATTGTCTTCTCTTTTGTTTTTTGTATTCTATGGGTTTAATCCCCTTTATAGTCCTTTGCTGTAATTGATAAGGCTTGGGAAAGAGAAGAGATTAAGACATAGTTTGAATTCACCATGTTTAACCAGAAATCTGTCTCTTTTATAATAAAAAAAAAGCAAGCTGCCTAGAACTGAAGACAGTGTTCAGGTCTGATGTCCCCACTGTAGAAGAAAGCTAGACTGACACATCCCTTGATCTAAATAGAATGTATTTTTGGTTGCAGCCTGTTTTTTGTCCATGAATTTGTATTTGGCTGCCATTTAACTGAGAAGTGTAAATCTCCCATGTTCAAAGTGGTCCGGTCGGGTGTCCTGCTTTCATTTTTTTATACTCTGGCTAGTACACTCGTGGGTATATCCCACTATTACTCTGTTGATTGTTGATAGATTCTATTTGCTAACATTTTATTCATTTACTTTGATATTCACAAGAGAGGTTGTATTTTTACTTTATTGCACTGTTTTTATCAGAATTGGTATCAATGTTATACTGGCTGCTCAAAAAGATTTTGGGAGCTTTCCTTCCTTGAACTCTAAAACAGCTAAAACAGCATTTGGGGGAAATTTGGGGAAAAATAAACTAAGCTGGTTATGGTAACATGGTATCCAGGATTAGATCCTGGAACAGAAAAGGAACATTAGTGGAAAAACTGGTGAAATCTGAATACAGTTTAGAGTTTAGTTAATATTATTGGACCAGTGTTAATTTTGACAAAGATACAAAAATTAGGTGAGATATTAACGTTAGGGAAAGCTGAATGAAGGATATGTGGGAACTTCCTGTATTCTCTCTGCAACTGCTTTATACATCTAAAATTATTCCAAAATAAAAAGTTTATATTTAAAATATTTTTAAAAAGTGATCAGAGCGAGGGTCATCTTATAGATTTGTAAGAATTCACCTTTGAATCTGTCCATGCCCAGAACTTTTTTCTTTTCTTTTTTTTTTTTTTTAAGATTTTATTTATTTATTTGACAGAGATAGAGACAGCCAGCGAGAGAGGGAACACAAACAGGGGGAGTGGGAGAGGAAGAAGCAGGCTCATAGCAGAGGAGCCTGATGTGGGGCTCGACCCCACAACACCGGGATCACGCCCTGAGCCGAAGGCAGACGCTTAACCGCTGTGCCACCCAGGCGCCCCCAGAACTTTTTTCTTTATCAACTTTCCCTTGTAATTGTCTTTCTAGAATTTCTCTGTCTTACAGGTTCATCTTATTTATATTTTCCTTGACAACCATTTGTGTCATCAAGGTTTTAAAATTTATTTGTGTAGTGTTAAGCAACATAATGTCTTATAATTCATTTTTATTTTCTTTGTATCCATAGTTATTTCCCAATGTCATATCTTATGTTGTGTGTTTATTTATTGGGTTGTGAAATTAATTTGGTGAATCGAGACCAGTATTTTAAAAAGTGAAATGAACAAGAACAGAGAAATATATACTGTTTTATGAGACTTTAATCTCAAGCACATGTATTGTTTTCTTGGTAACCTATCAAAGCATAAGTACTTATAACTTTTGACCTAGCAATTCAATTTGGGAACTTATCCAGATATGTAATTGCATACATGCAGAAATGATATATGTGAAACATAATTCATTGCAGCATTATTTATAATAGCAAAAGATTGGCAGTAATCCAAATGTCTATCAAGAGAGGGCTACTTTTTAAATTACAGTACATTCATACAGTGTAGTACTCAGGGGTTGTCAAAAAGAATGAAGAGGGGCGCCTGGGTGACACAGTCGTTAAGTGTCTGCCTTGGGCTCAGGGTGTGATCCCAGCGTTCTGGGATCGAGCCCCACATCAGGCTCCTCTGCTAGGAGCCTGCTTCTTCCTCTCCCACTCCCCCTGCTTGTGTTCCGTCTCTTGCTGGCTGTGTCTCTGTGTCAAATAAATAAATAAAATCTTTAAAAAAAAAAAGAATGAAGAAACATTCTATGTATTGATGTGGAAAGATACCAAGGATATATAGTTTAAAGAGAAGAAAGCACAGTACAGAACAAGGTATATGATGTACTATCCTTTGTGTTAAGAGGAGGACATATAAAATCTTTATTTATACTTGCTTATATAGACCTAAAGAAACTCTGGAAAGAAAAAGAAGGAGAGCAGTGATTATGAATGAGTGTGGGAACTGGCTGGATAGAGGCAGCATAGAAGGGGGATTTTTGACTATCTTTTTAAAATTATTATTTTGGCAAGAACACACTTAACAGGAGATCTGTCCTCTTAATAAATCTTTAAGTGCACAATACAGTAATATATATATATCTTTTTTGTATAGTCTAGGGTTTGAGTTATACAAATGAATTACCTGTTCAAAAATTCAAAATATCGAGCAAAAGAAGCAGCAATCAGAAGAATAGGCACGGTGTGATTAGAATGCTTCCATGTCCACGCAGCTCCCAGTGTAGGCAGAACTGAGTTGTGCTGTCCAGGGACACATGCACGGTTGGGGGCAGCAGGCTGTATCATGCTGTAAGGGGTGTCTCTTACCATGGGTCACAGTCACAGTTTGAGAAACCTTCTCTATTTTATTCCCTAATCCTTACGTTTAACTCTTTAAGATTGCTAATCTGTTTCCCACAAGACCGTGGACTCCTTAGGCAGAGGGCTGCTCTAAAGTTGTTCACTCCAGGAAGATTGAGGACCTGTTTATGTTAATTTCAAAGAAAGAGAGCCCTGGTTATTTGATCAGCATGTCATTAAATGGGCAAATACAGGAAACATCACAGTGATTTGTCAGAATCCTCTTCCAAATATTTTGGTTAGCTTCTTAAGAAAACTCTCCTTCCTTTTAGGTAGATGGAAGAGGTGGAGACCAGTTTATTCCAGACACGGAAAGCGCACAGAATAGAACAAATGGTGGCAAGATGGCTACGACGTTCACGGGACAGCTCGGCCCGGTAAGGCTCCTGGGCTAGCAGAGATTTCTGCCTGTCAGGATCTGGTGTCCCCGTGGGAAGAGGTTTTGCCAGTCTTGGCAGCACCCAGGGATCTCTGTTTCCAGTTTGCTTTGTTCTTACACCATATGGTAGGGGAGGCACCAACAGATCAGCGATTTTGCTGGAGTGCCTTGCTGTCTGTCCGCCTTCCAACTCTTCCCTCTGTGTCTCTCCACATACACCCACAACGTACGCTCACACCAAACTCATATACACATTTACAAACACTCGCACACAAATGGACTTATCCGCGCAGGCATACTCATCCACACTCACATGTGCGCCTACTGTCTGGAATATACACTCCTGCACTCGTGAACACACACTCACACGTGCTCTGTCTCTCTCTCTCACACACACACCCCTTGTCTTAGTATTTGCTGTGAGGGTCAGGCAGTCTGCTGTTTATACTCTTTCCCTGTCTTTGTTTCCAGCAGCTGTTCCTTCCTTGCAGTCCCTATTTCATTCTAAACAAAATAAAATGAAATCAAGTACAGATCTGATTTGACTGCTACAGGAGAACTTAAAATATGTTCTGTTTCGAAGCGTTCGTTTTCCATCTCAGATTTCCCATCTGGCCCTGCCACAGAGATGAAATATCTGTCTGTTTCTGAGACACACATTCTTCCAAAGGAACTGGAAACAGCTGTTGTGCTGCCGAGCATATAAACCTTGCTCAGGACTGGGCCGCCCTGAGCCAAGGCCTGGGACTCTCACAGGCTGCGGTGAGGTTAGGCTGCTAGAATTAGCCCTGTGTTACAATTGAAACACCTGAGGCTCGGGGCGCCTGGGTGGCACAGCGGTTGGGCGTCTGCCTTCGGCTCAGGGCGTGGGCTCGGCGTTGTGGGATCGAGCCCCACATTGGGCTCCTCCGCTATGAGCCTGCTTCTTCCTCTCCCACTCCCCCTGCTTGTGTTCCCTCTCTTGCTGGCTGTCTCTATCTCTGTCAAATAAATAAATGAAATCTTTAAAAAAAAAAAAAAAAGAAAGAAAGAAACACCTGAGGCTCACCGAGTGACTTGTTTAAGATCGTCCCCACCCCCTGCTCAGAAATCGCTGATGGGTCCCTAGTTTTTAGAAGATGAGCATTTTTGGTTTGGCATTCAAGGCTCTCTATGATTGACCTACAGTCCTTTACAGCTGTTTGTCTTACTGCTCTTCCTCCTTCACATCGTCCACCAGCTAAAAGGAACTATTCATTGTTCTCCTACTCCAGGCACCCCCTTTGCTCCTTTCACCCCTCAGGCCAGGCTCCTGTGCCAGATCCCTTCCTTCCAACTTCATGCATACAGAACCCACCCACAGCTCAAGGTCTGGCTGAAATGCTCAGTCTCCTTTTTTTTTTTTAAGTTTTATTTATTTATTCGACAGAGATAGAGACAGCCAGTGAGAGAGGGAACACAAGCAGGGGGAGTGGGAGAGGAAGAAGCAGGCTCATAGCAGAAGAGCCTGATGTGGGGCTCGATCCCATAACGCCAGGATCACGCCCTGAGCCGAAGGCAGGCGCTTAACCGCTGTGCCACCCAGGCGCCCCTGAAATGCTCAGTCTTCTAAGAAGTGTTCCCCAGCCCACAGTTAGACCTAACCACTCCCGTGGGACCCCAAGCATTTGCTCGACATCAGCACTACGCCCCTCCTGGTGTGTTCTACTTATTTGAGCACATCTCTTTTTCTCCGTCTGGACAGTAAGCTCTGAGAGCAGGGCAAGTATTGGCCTTGTCTCTATAACCCAGAGCTGATTGTGTCCTGGGAGATTGATTGGAAGTGGTCAAGTAGTACTTGATGGTGAGTGGGAAAACTGCTAGGTACATTGTTTCTTAAAGTGGGTTTTGCAAAACCTAGTCCCGTGTAATGCTGCTCCACTAAAGGTTTGGAAGCAATGCAGCCCGTACCCCATTCCCACCCACCTCTGCTTGCATTTTGCACACGGTGCATTTTAGCACATTTAAGCCTCTGCGATTTCCTGCGGAAAAGAGATCTGTGTAACTTTAACTTGGTGGTGCCTAAATATTTGACATTGGTACTCTCTAACATCCTGCTTTTCTCGTAATGTAAATAAAAGGTGACATTGTCCTATAGGAAGTTTTTTTTTTTTTTTGAAGATTTTATTTATTTGAGAGAGAGCAGGAGCAGAGAGAGGAGGGAGGGAGGGGCAGAGGGAGAAGCAGGCTCCCAGGGAGCCCCCCAGTGTGGGACTCGATCCCAGGACGCTGGGATCACGCGTGACACGAGCCAAAGGCAGATGCTTAACTGACCCACCCAGGTACCCCAGGAAGTTGTTTTATCCAGCATCTTTTTTGAGATGTATTTTACATATCATGAAATTTACCCACTAAAAGTATATAGTTCAGCGATTTTCAGTATATATTTAGTATATGCACAAGAGTGTACAAAAATCACCACAATCCAATTTTAGAACATTTTCAATACCACGAAAGGAAATCTCATACCCATTAGCAGTCACTCCGTATTTGCCCCTCCCCCAGCCCCAGGCAACCACTCATGTACTTTCTGTCTCCATAGATTTGCCCATTCTGGATATTTCACATAAATGGAATCATATAATAGGTGGTCTTTTTGTGCCTGGCTTCTTTCACTGAGCCTTATGTGAACAAGGTTCATCCGTGTTATAGCATGTATCAGTGTTTCATTTTTATTACCAAATAATATTCCATTATGGAGTGTTTTCTTTCTCCATTCATCAGTTAATGTACACTTGGGTTGTTTCCACTTTGGGGCTATTATGAATAATGCTGCTATAAGCATGTGCGTACAAGTTTTTGTTTGAACATATGTTTTCATTTCTCTTGGGTATGTACTTGGGAGTGGTAGAGATGGATCACGTGGTAACTGGGTGTTTGACCTCTCGAGGAGCTGCCAGACTGTTTTCCAAAGTGACTGTACCATCTTACATTTGCCCCAGCAGTGTGCAAGGGTGCCATGCCTCCACGTCCGTGCCAATTCTTGTTATTATCTCTCTTTTCTGTTGTGGCCCTCCTAGTGTGGGTGAGGTGGAATCTCAGTGTGGTTTTGATTTGCATTTTCCTGATGGCTAATGACGTTGAGCATCTTTCCATGTGTCTCAACAGTCTTGTTTTCCAAGTGCTTGAGAGAGAGAAGCAAAAGAGGGAAAGGGTCCTGGCAATATGCGTGGAAAACATCATTCCTGGGTTTCTTTCTTTCTTTTTTTTTAAAAGATTTTATTTATTTATTTGACAGAGAGAGAGACAGCCAACAAGAGAGGGAACACAAGCAGGGGGAGTGGGAGAGGAAGAAGCAGGCTCCCAGCAGAGGAGCCTGATGCGGGGCTCGATTCCATAACGCTGGGACCACGCCCTGAGCCAAAGGCAGACGCCCAACGACTGAGCCACCCAGGTGCCCCTCATTCCTGTGTTTCTAGGATACATTTGGCCTTGCTTAAATTGCTTCCCATCTCTAATCTCACAACCTTGATACAGGCTGGGTTCTTGAGGTCCTCAGATTACTTGAAAATGATCAAGAACTGAAAAGCGAAGTTTGGGGGAAATAATTGTAATTTCCTCAGAGTGGAGTAAATGGTACCACCAACCACCAGCTGCTTAAGAAACGTGGGAGTCATCCTGACTTTTTCTCTCTTACACACGCACTGCACCCACCCCATCAGCACCTCCTGTCAGTTCACCTTCAGACGTGTCTCAGATCTGTCCACCTCACTGCCATGATCATTAACTCTTTCTCTGATCCAATCAATTCTCTACCCTGAAGCTGAAGTGGACTTTTCAAAATACATGCCACTCCTGTCCCACATACTCACCCCTCCACACCCCAAACTGGTCAAGGACTCACTTGTCATTGTGCCACAGCCTGTAAGCCCCTTTATGATCTGGCCCCAGCCTACTCTCCAACCTCATCTTGTTCCTCCTGCTTCCTTCGCAGAGTGGGTCCCCTCTTTGTTTCTTTCAGAGTAATTAACCCTCATAACACTTATGATAATATATCCATTGATTACTTATCCATTGTCTACCTCCCCCTTCCCCCCTGCCCGGTTATTATACGACCTTTTTCCTCTCAACTTACTTGCCACATATGAGACCGAGGACCATGACTGTCTTGTTTTACAAAGTATCTTCAGCCCTGGAAGAGTGCATAGGATGTAGTAGATGTTCAATAGATTTTTATTGGTTAAGGGCTTTCATAATGAGGAATTAAATTATTTATTAAAATATATTTAGGGGTGCCTGGGTGGCTCAGTCAGTTAAGCATCTGTCTTCAGCTCAGGTCATGATCCCGGAGTCCTGGGGAGCCTGGTTCTCCTTCTCCTTCTGTCCCTTCCCCTTGCTCATGCTCTCTCGCACACGTGATCTCTCTCAAATTAAAAACTCTTTAAAAAACTGTATTTAAATTTTACATCCTTCCTTCTTCCAAGGAAAATTTTTGATGACTTACAGTTTTAAAACATCTAGAAAATTTTAAATAAAGACAGAAGCGCTATACATTGTAAACCAATTAGATGTTGGATTTAACATTTGAGTACTAACGTTGGATTTGACAGCCAGGGCAAGAAATGAAAGAAGTACATTAACATGTTTTCTCTAGTCCAGAAAAAGGAAAGTCAGAAGTTCACCTGCAGTCATATAATTTACATGCACCTTACAGCAACCCTGTTATTTTTTCCAGACTTTCAAAAGCTTCCAATCATTTCAGCCTAGTTGTACTTACTTTACCTATGATTGCCATTTTTCCCATAAAATTTAAACTTTATTTCTGACTCTAATTGAATTGTCTCGGAGCAAATTAATCAAAATAGCCATTTCCATTTCCAAACATTGCTGAACAAATTGATAACCTTTATGGACCTGGGGTTATGTTAGAGCTCTGTAATGTATCTTAAAACAGGTGTTTTTCTCTGGAGGAGTGTCAGTTTTCAAAATTGCTTTGATTTCTTAAATTTTCAATTAAGTTTCAGCGGGTGGCTATTATTACAATTGGTCAAATTCAGACAGTGGTGCTCAGTTAGAATGAGTGCGCATGCTCGGGTAAGGGCAAACCTAGTGAAACCTAAAATCATAGGAGTGCAAAACTATCCAGATGTGGTGAGGATGACTATTCTCCCACTATCTACGTTCATATTCCAACGTAAAAATAACATGTATAGTGTCAGTGGTCTTTTAGAAATAGCTAACCCCAAAGGGGCGCCTGGGCAGCTCAGTCAGTTAAGTGTCTGCCTTCAGCTCAGGTCATGATCCCAGGGTCCTGGGATCGAGCCTGCTTCTCCTTCTCCCTCTGCCTGCTGCTCCCCCTGCTTGTTCTCTCTTTCTCACTATCTCTCTCTGTCAAATAAATATATAAAATCTTAAAAAAGAGAGAAAGAGCGAGCTAACCCCACAAATGGTCACTGTGACATGTTCTGAATTTCTGTATAAATAATGCAATAAAATCTACTTAATAAGAGCTGCAACATAGTGACATTACATCATAACCTAATTTTTAACCGTTTTTGCTTTGAACTAAATTGTCGTCTTTTTACTAGCTTTGTATAGCCATAGAAATGACATGAGAAAGACAGGTTTGATAGATTGGGGGATGTATTGGAGAAGGGGCATCCTAAAGATTTAGAAATTACGTGAAGTGTTCTATTTAAGTTATGTAGTGTTTACATAAGTGTATGTTTTATAATTACTATTTTTTAAAAGATTTATTTATTTATTTGACAGAAAGAGACAGCCAGTGAGAGAGGGAACACAAGCAGGAGGAGTGGGAGAGGAAGAAGCAGGCTCCCAGCAGAGCAGGGAGCCCAATGCGGGGCTCGATCCCAGGACCCTGGGATCATGCCCTGAGCCGAAGGCAGATGCTTAACGACTGAGCCACCCAGGCGCCCCTATAATTACTATTTTAAGTGCGCACATATGTTTTATATCATATATTGCAATTTACTGATACATATTTAATATTATCCTTAAATTAGAAATGAAGACAGACTTAGTGGGAAAGGAACACAGAAAGCGTCTGAGAGGCTGTAATGTTCTATTTCTTGGCATATACACATGAGCACATATAGTGCAATATTTTTCACAATAAAAATCATCTTATATTAAAGAAAATACACTTTTCCACTTAATTATACCATTTTTCCCCCTGCGAAAGTTTCAGCTTTTATGTAGTTAAATGGTATTCTCTTGATGATTTGATTGCTCCTAAGCTTAGAAAATCCTCATCCCATAATTAATTAAACTAATTTCCTATTTAATTTAATAGCCTAAAAATAGCTTATGTTTAGTCTTTAATTTGCAGTTTATTTTAGACTATGAGATAAAGATCTAACTTGATTTTTCCCAAAACAGTAAGTAGTTATTTGCATCACCATTGACTGTGAGTGAGCTTTCCTTTCTTCGATGATTTATGGCCCCTCTTTTATCATCTACGAAATTCCTCTTTCTGTGAGTCGGAAGTTGGATCTCTTTCTAGGCTAACTATTCTGTAGCATTGATCTGTGTGTTTTCACACCCTTGTGTTCAATTTTCAATTTTTTTTTACCCTTACCTGCAATTCCTGCATATAAACTTTAGAATAATGTTATTGTATTATTAAAACAACCCAGCATAAGATTTACTGAATTCTCTCATGTTCCATCTAGAAGTATTAGTTTTACAGAACAAGATATAAAGAAACATGAAGAGCTTGATGCAGCTTGGTGCTTAATGCTTGGTGCTTGGTTTTATCCTCAGGGCTTAAAAAGATTTCTTTCAGCTTACCTTGAATCTTAATACTAATGAACACACATGCACGTGTTGCAGACACATGCACGTGCCCACACACGTCCACACGGGACACAAGAACACACCTACCTGTGTGCGCGTGCACCAGTATCGTGGCATCTTCGTGTCAGGAGCCTTCCCTGTTGGTTTTCTATGTTTTCCGAATGTACTCGTTCACTACAACCATAAAAAGACTATTTCCTAATGACAGGCATGGCCTTCTTTGGCCTTTCTAATATCCCTAATGATGTAGAAAGACCACTTTAGGGATGCTTGGGTGGCTCAGTTGGTTGAGCACCTCCCTTTGGCTCAGGTCATGATCCAAGGGTTCTGGGATCGAGTCCTGCATTGGGCTGCTTGTTCAGCAGGGAGCCTGCTTCTCCCTCTGCCTGCCGCTCCCCGTTTGTGCTCTCTCTCTCTTTCTCTCTCTGGCAAACGAATAAATAATATCTTTAAAAAAAGAAAAAGACCACTTCAAGTATCAACTTTTGCTTCTTGACCTATGGGCAAATTGGGAAGATCTGAGAACAGGCTGGAAGGCTCCCGCACTGCACTTTCAGGTTGCCCTCATCTTCCAAATCTCCTTTTTAAAGTAATAGTAGAATAATTACTTTTCTCAACTGTAGGCCTTGGCCCTATAGCACTATACTCCCAGTCTCTTAATTGCATGGTCCCTAGAAACTGTCATAAGCATAGTCCTATGATTATGACCACATGCTACATTTCTTTCTGGTCGGGACGGCTCCCTCTATTTCTGCTTTCTTCGAATAAACTTTAGATTAAAAATCCAGCTTATACCAGACTTTAGCTTTCAAAATCATTCAGGCTGAATGTCTAATACAGTGTTTAAACATAGATTCAAAATAGTTTCTCCACATCCTGCTGGAACTCAGAGATGAATTCTTTGTTGTTACAGGATAGAAGTGAAATATATTTTCTGATATATCAGAGAACAGACAAAAAGCCAGAGAAGAGCGGAAGCATAATCTATTTCCATGTGGTATTTTTTCTTTTTCAGTGTTGATCACTTCGGTATGAACAAATGTCCTATAAAATAGAGAATTTGTCTACATGAGACAACTTGAATGATAAATGTAGTGTGTTTGTTTTTCTAGCCCCACTGTAGGCTAGACCAGTTATCTGACAGGAATTCCGCTAGTGGGGCCACAGGTCTTATGCTGTTCCAGTGTAACATCATCAGAATGATCTCAGATTTGTGGTTTGAAGCCATTACACAATGAACCAGACACAGGTTTCTGGATTATCAGTGCTCAATCTGATATTTGTAAGATGCTTCAGAGGAGGAAATTTTGCTGCAGAGAGCATTTCCTTCAGCTCCCCATCCAATATTAAACATTCTTCTTGAGGAGGCCACGGTTTGGTCATGTTCTTAAGCAATCCCTTTCCAAACAAAAGCCGAAACGTGGCCTTTGGGAAGAATGTCAAATGCAGACTTTGGGTCAAAGCCACTGACACTGTGCAGGGATAAGTCAACAGAGTGGGGCCTTGTTTGTCTACCATTGTTGAGGAATGCACCCTTCCAAGGGGAAAAGTCGGATAACTGAAGACTATCTGAATGAATTCTATTTTAACCCTGTGGTATGATTTTCTTTTCTTTTTTCTTTTCTTTTCTTTTCTTTTCTTTTCTTTTCTTTTCTTTTCTTTTCTTTTCTTTTTCTTTTCTTTTCCTTGCCATGTGTAAATAAGCCTTACTTTATGCCTACCATTGAGTTTAACACATGGGACAAAAAAGACATGGTTTTTGCCTCACAAAGTATAGTCTAGAGAGGACCAGAGACTTCATGTTGGTCATTGTAAGTACTATGTATATTTCTAAAAGTGGTGTGCATGTTCTGTGCAGAACAGAAGGAGATAGTTCTGCCCAAACCAGAAGATAGAGAAGGGGTTGAGCATATTGGGTAAATTTCTGGAGAGTGTGTCTTATCAGGGGTTATGAGGCTGGGGGAGGATTCTAGGTAAAGGGAAGAGCTTGTACAAAGGCCAGTGTATTTGAGTAACTCACAGGAGACTACTTTGGCTGGAACAAGCATATCCGGAGAATGAATGGTTGTCGAGGCTAGAGTGGTGGACAGGAGCTGTGTTAAGCCATATCAGGGATTTTGGATGAGGCCATTCAGTCAAGGGAGACACCTGAGCAAGGTTGCATTTATAAAATCAGTCTGGTACTGGATGCAGAAGTATTCAGGAGAGACAAAAGTGAAAAGTGAAGAGACCAGTTTGGAGACGATTGGAGAAATCTGTCTGTAGGACAGGTAATGGCGGCCCGAAATGGACTGGTGGCCAAGCAGACAGAAATGGACATCTTTAGAGATCTCTTGATGTTGTGACTGATCAGATAGAAGGGATGAGAGCAGGGTAAAGTCAAGAAAGACTCCCAGGAGTCCTCATGATACCATTTACTGAGCTCTGGGACATGGAAGAGGTGGGTCCTAATTAGTCATAGGGCTGAGCTGTATTGCCAATTAAGCAAACAAAGGAAAATGACAAATATTGAACTCTGTTACTTACATTCAAGTTGTCTGCTATTTATTAATGGTTATGCATACATTTTCACCTTTGCCAATCATTTGAAGTACTGTTTTGTATCTTGCTTTCTGTGTACAGTATTTTGCTCATGTATTCACCTAATAAGCATAAATGCTTCCTATGGGCAAAAGATTTTCACTCAGCACTCAAGAGAATTTTAGTCTAGAATAATCCAAGCTCTCCCTTAGGAAGGGGATCTGAACTATGGTTTAGAGGATGCCCAGAAAGGTTAGGTATATTCTAAGCTGTGTTTCCATGTATGTCTAAAGTTCTGAGGTTTGTGATTCTTCATTGATAAAGAATTTTAGAATGATTCTTTACTATGCTTAGTTTATCCTCTGTTGAGTTATTTTGAGTTTTTCCACTATTCTAAATGAAGCTGTGATAAATATTTTTGAATATTTAAGAGGCAGGGTGTTTAGAGTTCATACTCTATTCTGGGACTTTACTAGGCCCGAGGAACACAGAATAAATAGATACTACCCTTGTCTTTTAGGAACTCATGGTCTAATACAAAAAATTTACTTTTTGTTTGAGGTTATTACTTTGAGGAATGGCAGTCAGAATGGTAACAGAAGGTCAAAGAAAATTATCAAATTTTAATACATGCTACAATTTCCCTAATTTCTAGAGAAATTGAATAGCCAATTTATATGGCCAACCTTAAATCCCAAGGCCTACACATGTTGGGCTTTATTATTTTTATTTATATTTGGTGCTTTACTTGACATGTAAGAGTACTCTATAGCCCTTTCCATTGTGCTTCTTTAATTAATAAGGTTGTACATTTTCCGTGTTATTTATCAACTTTATTTCTTCATGTGCAAGTTGTCAGTTCACTTGCTTTGAACATGTGCAATCTGGGTATTTTACTGCATGTATTTATGCCCATTCTTCATATATTTTTATTATAACCAGTTCCCCCCCCCC
>NW_024424119.1:26830063-26874667 GCF_017311325.1 Ursus maritimus
CCCCCCCCCCACCCTGAATTATATTTTTTTTAACTGATTTACCTTGGGGCACCTGGGTGGCTCAGTTGGTTAAGCTTTGGACTTCTGCTCAGGTCATGATCTCAGGGTCCTGGGATCAAGCCCAGTGTCTGGCTCTGCACTCAGCAGGGAGTCTGCTGTCTCTCTCTTTTTCCCTCTGCCCTTCCCCCTGCTCGTGCTCCCTCTCCCTCTCTCTCTCTCTTTCTCTCACTCTCACTCTCTCACTCTCTCAAACAAATAAAATATTTAAAAAATGAACTTAATTACCTTATTTTCAACAGCTTTATTGAGATACAATTTACTTACCATACAATTCACCCACTTAAAGCATACAATTCATTGGTTTTTAGTGCACTCACAGAGATGGACAACCATTACCACAATCCATTCTGGAAGGTTTTTTCACCCTAAAAAGAAACTCCATATATATTGGCAATCGCTCCCCATTTCCTTCCAGAATTCTCCTGCTTTCAGCCCTAGGCAACCACTTTTGGTCTCTATTTTGTCTCTGATTTGCCTGTCAGATTAGATCTGTCTGAACATACCCCATAAAGTGAAGTCACACAGTGTGTGTTTTTTTGTGGCTGTCTTCTTTCACTTAGTAGAATGTGTTTCAAGTGCATCCATGTTATAGCCATGAATTCGTATTTCATTCCTTTTTATTGCCAAATAGTATTGTGGAGTGGAATATTTCTTTGTCATTTCATCAGTTGATGCACATTTGAGCTGTTTCCACTTTGGGGCTATTATGAATATTGTCGCTATGAACATTTGCGTACGAGTTTGTGTGGACATATGTTTTCGTTTCTCTTACGGATACATAGGAGAGGCATTGCTGCATCATATGGTTTTCAACATTTAGTCTTTTGAGGAACTGCCAGATGCTATCAGGGTTCCATTTTTTCCACATCTTTGTCAACGCTTGTCTTTCTGTTTATGGGCCATCCTAGTGAATAGAAAGTGGTATCTCATTGCGGTTTTGATTTGCTTTTCCATGATGGCTAATGATGTTATGCATCTTCTCATGTACTTACTGGTTGTTGGCATATCTTCTTTGGAGAAATGTCCACATATATTGTTTGCCCACTTTTTAATTGAGTTATTTTTCTTTTGTGTTATAAGAATTCTTTATATATTCTAACTGCAAAGTCCTTATCAGATAATATGATTAGCAAATGTTTTCTCCCATTCTGTGGGTTTTTTTCACTTTCTTTATTGTGTCTTTTATTTTTTTAAGATTATTTATTTATTTTAGAGAGAGAGAGAGCACATGCAAGCACAAGCCAGGAGAGGCGCAGAGGGAAAGGGAGAGAGAGAATCCCAAGCAGACTCCGTGCTGAGCACAGAGCCGGATGTGGGACTTGATCTCATGAACCTGAGCCAAAATCAAGAGTCATGTGCTCAACTGACTGAGCCTTCGAGGTGCCCCTTAATTGTGCCTTTTGAAGCACAAAAGTTTTTAATTTTGATGAAGTTCAATTTGTCTGTGTTTTCATTGTCGCTTGTGCTTCTGGTATCGTATCAGCCTAGTACCTAATACACATTCAGCTACTCTGTTTCAACGAGTTATTGAATGTTTTTCGAGGCTGTGTTTTGTGTTTTTATCCTGTAACTCCATTAACCTTACTTTTTTAGCGCCAGCAATCCTCTTTGTTGATCATTTTCTAGTTGTACTGTCATCATCTGTTTAAAAACAAGTGGGACTTTTCCATTTCCTGTGTTTATTATGCTTCTTACTGTTTTTCCCTCTCTGATCACTATTATGAACATTTCCCCCAGTATATTAAATGCGAGAAATGTCTAGAGTATCCTTCCTGTTGCTCTTTTTAAAAAGAACGTAAATGTGATTTTTTTGGCACTCAGTATAGTATATTATTATTTGGAAAGGACCTTTCATGGCTTTAAGGTTTTGTTTTGTGTTGTTTTTTAATCAGGAATGGCTACGGGCTTTATTCACTCTACATTTTCAGTCTTCTGTTTCTTCCCTCTCATTAGATCTGTCTGCTGATGCTTCTCAGTATGATCCATTTGCTTGCGTAGAAGAAATCCTCTCTTTGCCTCTAAACTGGCGGGGTCAGGTCATCATCTGTTCAGACAGCCTAAGTCAGCTCTAAGCGGGGGTGTCAGGAGCTCCTTGATGGATAATGTGCATGAGGTCTCGTACTTGGGTTTGTCACATGCATTTTGGCTCCATGAAGCAGTTTTTGTGTTTCCCGATCCTTGTGGAAATTTGAGATCATTATCAATGACAGGTGGTTTTCAGATAAGTGGGGTCCTGTTACATTAAGCAGAGTTCCTGACAGTATTTGGTAAATGGAGGAGAATAAATGATAGGGTTTAACTGCAGAGCCCCAAGGGAGCTGTTACTCCTCTACATTCTGTTGTTTATTATGACAGTAAACACCTCATCCCATCCCCATTTGGCCTTTCTCAGGAAGGACCACTGATTCACAGGGGGGAAATGTCATTTGCAACAGACAAATGAGAAATACCTCATGACTTGCCTTGTGGGTTTTTTAAATTATTATTATTAACATATAATGTATTATTTGTTTTAGGGGTACGGGTCTGTGATTCATCAGTCTTACACAATACACAGAGTTCCCCACAGCACATACCCTTCCCAGTGTCCATCACCCAGCCACCCCATCCCTCCCACCCCCCTCCACTCCAGCAACCCTCAGTTGTTTCCTGAGATTAAGAGTCTCTTATGGTGTATCTCCCTCTCTAGTTTCGTCTTGTTTTATTTTTTCCTCTCTTCCCCTATGATCCTCTGCCTTGTTTCTCAAATTCCACATATCAGTGAGATCCTGTGATAATTGCCTTTCTCTGACTAACTTATTTTGCTTAGCATAATACTCTCTAGTTCCATCCACATCATTGCAAATGGCAAGATTTCATTTTTTTGATGGCTGCATAGTATTTCATTGTATATGTATACCACATCTTCTTGATCCATTCATCTGTCGATGGACATCTGGGATCTTTCCATAGTTTGGCTATTGTGGACATTGCTGCTGTAAACATTGGGGTACAGGTGCCTCTTCGGATGACTACATCTGTATCTTTGGGATAAATACCCAGCAGTGCAATTGCTGGGTTGTAGGGTAGCTCTATTTTCAACTTTTTGTGGAACCTCCATACTGTTTTCCAGAGTGGCTGCATCAGCTTGCATTCTCACCAATAGTGTAGGAGGGTTCCCCTTTCTCCGCATCCTCGCCAACATCTGTTCTTTCCTGACTTACTAATTTTAGTCATTCTGACTGGTGTGAGGTGGTATCTCATTGTGGTTTTGATTTGTATTTCCCTGATGCTGAGTGGTGATGAGCACTTTTTCATGTGTCTGTTGGCCATTTGGATGTCATCCTTGCAGAAATGTCTGTTCACGTCTTCTGCTCATTTCTTGATTGGATTATTTGTTTTTTGGATGTTGAGTTTGATAAGTTCTTTACAGATTTTGGATACTAGCTCTTTATCTGACAAGTCATTTGCAAATATCTTCTCCCATTCTGTCAGTTGTCTTTTGGTTTTGTTGACTGTTTCCTTTGCTGTGCAAAAGGTTTTATCTTGATGAAGTCCCAATAGTTTATTTTTGCCCTTGTTTCCCTTGCCTTTGGCGATGTGTCTAGGAAGATACTGCTGCAGCCGAGGTTGAAGAGGTTGCTGCCTATGTTCTTCTCAAAGATTTTGATGGATTCCTGTCTCACAGTTAGGTCTTTCATCCATTTTGAGTCTATTTTTGTGTATGGTGTAAGGAAATGGTCCAGTTTCATTCTTTTGCATGTGGCTGTCAAATTTTCCCAACATCATTTGTTGAAGAGACTGTCTTTTTTCCATTGGATATTCTTTCCTGCTTTGTCAAAGATTAATTGACTATAGAATTGAGAGTCCATTTCTGAGTTCTCTATTCTGCTCCATTGATCTATGTGTCTGTTTTTGAGCCAGTACCATACTGTCTTGATGATTACAGCTTTGTAATAGAGCTTGAAGTCCAGAATTGTGATGCTACCAGCTTTGGTTTTCTTTTTCAACATTCCTCTGGCTATTCGGGGTCTTTTCTGGTTCCATACAAATTTTAGGATTATTTGTTCCATTTCTGCGAAAAACGTTGATGGTATTTTAATAGGGATTGCATTGAATGTGTAGATTGTTCTAGGTTGCATAGACATTTTCACAATATTTGTTCTTCCAATCCATGAGGATGGAATATTTTTCCATTTCTTTGTGTCTTCCTCAATTTCTTTCATGAAAGTGCTACAGTTTTCTGAGTACAGATCCTTTGCCTCTTTGGTTAGATTTATTCCTAGATATCTTATAGTTTTGGGTGCAATTGTAAATGGGATTGATTCCTTAATTTCTCTTTCTTCTGTCTCATTGTTGGTGTATAGAAATGCAGCTGATCTCTGTGCATTGATTTTATACCCTGCCACTTTACTGAATTTCAGTATGAGTTCTAACAGTTTTGGGATGGAGTCCTTTGGGTTTTCCACATAAAGTATCATATCATCTGCAAAGATTCAGAGCTTGACTTCTTCTTTGCTGATTCAGATGCCTTGTGGTTTTGAGAGAAATAAAATACAAACTTTCAACTTACCTGCTTTTAGATTTACAGAGATCATATATGTTTTTAAAGATTACTGTAAGGGGAATCTTCACTCTCTTGGATTTCATATTGGAATACTCACAGTTACCAAGTTGAAAGTTCAGGAAGTGAAATTCATCTTAAAGCACAAAAGAAAAATAAATCACCAGTGAAACAATCCGTCTATGAAATTAGTCAGCTTCGGACATCCAAACTGAACAAGACCTCATTCCTATTCATGCTCCCTGTTTTTCCTCTTCTGTACCTCTGCTGAAGCACTGCCTCCTGCCTGATGCCTGGCCATGCATCCCCACATCTCTGCATCCCCGCATGCCTGCATCCCTGCATCCATCCACTCAGCAGCAGCTACTGAATATCTTCTGTGTGCCAGAATCTGGGATGTGTAGATATACCCTCAACATCTCTCAAGGTGCAGCTCAAATGTCCCCTCTTCCGGGTAGCAAATACTTTCCTGATTCCTTATCCCCTATCCCACAAAGTTAGAGCTGCTCTCCCCCTTCTCTCCCCCATAGCCCTTCATGACATCTGTTTTAGAGCCTGGTGCTCTGTTCTACTGGGTGTTTTCCCTACTGGTGTCTGTGCCTCAGCTGTGTCAAGAGGAGAGTTGGGGTGTGCTCCATGCTACATCTTCCTCCTCCAGGATGCTTAGGGCTGTCCCAGTTTGTGACCACTACGTACAATCCCCTCTGTCTCTTTTTTATAATACTCCTTCTCTTCCAGGGCTAAAGTTGCTGCAGCTGATGGGCCCCCCGGGATCCCAATCCAGACCCTCACCCCTGTGAAACACACAGTAAAAATAGAGAAAGATGCCCTCCTCCAGGACTACGGATTTCACATTTCTGAGAGCCTTCCCCTCACAGTGGTGGCCGTCACAGCAGGTATGGGCTGACTGGGAAGCAAGAAAGGAGTTTGATTTTTCAGGAGGGGGAGAAATAGCCCTGGATCTCTTCCCATCTCTCTTCTAGAACCTAATTTCGAAAATGCTACCCTAGGAAGTTAGAAAAGGTACATCTAATTCTGACCTAATTCTGTCTAGAGGTTGTACCTTCCTTTGGTGCAGAGAGGGAGGAAGCCCCATGTGCACCTGCTGATCAGAACCCCAGGCTCCTGCTGGCCTGGACCAGGGCTTTGCCCGCCCGTGGCTCCCTGGTCAGTCTCAGGGCAGTGACAGTATTTGGATCAGCCCTCCTTTCTGAAACCCTGCATGCTCCGAGCTGGGGAGAGTTGCTGGCCAGAGAGTAATAGAAATTATTGATTTGTTTTCACTTGAGTCTTTGTAAAATATAGGTTCTATCAGGGTGAAGAAGAACAGGCTGGAAATGTCTAGTGTTTGTTTTCATACATCAGCTATGTATTGATGTTAGATCTGGAACTAGTTAAAATCTACGGATTTCAGTTTACATACACACACACACACACACACACACACACCCAGAGTTCTTTAGAGATTAATGTAGTAGATTCACTGGCCAGCTCTCTTGGTTCTGGGGGTTTCTGCTAGTTTTCTTTCCCAGAACAGTCTCCTAATATCCCTTGAAGGTGATGGATGGTAGGTACATTATCCACATTTTGTAAACAGGAAGATAGATCCATGTGAGCCCAAAGATGGCCAGGGGTAGGGTTGGGGAGGGGAGTGAGCTGGTGCCCAGGGGACTGGATCAACCTGCCATTCAGTTGTGCTGCTGTGACACATGGGGTCTGGGCCCTCCTGGCATGAACACCAATGACTTCTTCTCTATCCAACAGGAGGCTCTGCTCACGGCAAGCTTTTCCCTGGTGATCAGATCCTCCAAATGAACAACGAGCCTGCCGAAAGCCTTTCCTGTGAACGAGCAGTCAATATACTGAGGTACTAAATTGCCTCCATTATCCGCAGAGTCACACCGATGATCACAGAGCAAAGATGGGTGACAGGAATGACATAATTGATCTCCCCAGGGTTTTAGTAGGGTCCCGTCTCCTGAAAGTGGTGGCAGCGGCCGTGTTTGAGAATTCTGTCTCGGTTACTTGGTGCTTCTTCTGCCTAGAGAAGCCACGGGGAAGGACAGGGTGCCGTATTTATCAGCCCCCTGCTGTGCTAGACACCGGGCTAGGTACTGCAGGCAGTATTATGCCTAAGTATAATACACGGGCTCTACCCGGTGAGGATTTCTAGGATCGTTGTAACATACGCCAAAGATTGAACTAAATTGGCACCGCGTCTGTTAGTTCTTCTTTAACCCTTCTGATAGCTCTTCTTAAATGCCTGGTTAGTGTATATGTAGTTTCATTGATACGGCAGCTGCCGCCTTCTGCCTGGTGGCATTGTGACTTGTGTCAATGCCTCGCTTTCTGTCTAGACCGGGATTTCCCTCAGAGCTGGCACGGGATGAGTGCTCGGCTGAATGAGCCAACAATTGCTGACCCTGGTTTTAAAACAGAAGAACGTCAGCGATAGGAGTGAAGAGGGCTGACAGACATCTTAGAGGCACCTACAGGCTTCGTCTTTCCAGTTTGTCACTCAACACTGTTTCGATGACTTTAATATAAACAAAGGGACATGAGAAATAGAGTTACACGAAAGCCAACTTGAAGATACTTATTATGCCTTTGTGTGAGCGGTGTTGGGTGGTTTTCATTTCTGAGGGCCTATCATGGACAGCACACACTGAATGATGAGTAACAGTGACAAAGAGTGAGACAACACGAAAACGCAGGATGCAGTCTCCGCCCTCAGGAGGCACAGTCTCGCTGCGGAGGGACACACAAGCAGCTTACGATTTATAGAGAATCCGTCAAAGTGTAGAAAATAGAATCGTTTCAACCAAGCCCAGTTTTGCTTCCGGATTGCCAGAGAATAAGTTGAGTGGGTGGGACAGCCCAGATAGGATTCGATGATTTCGTTTCTACCAAATGAAGCATGGTGATGGAAATCATGAAGTTTGCTTTCCCAGTTACTGGGTGATTTTCTCAAAGATGATCAATGCCCGCAAATTAAGTTTAGATTTTCAGTGATGCTATTATTTCTGCCAGGCTAGATCAAACTCCGACTAAGAAGCAAAATTATTCGCAGTTTTAAGCCGTAGGCCGGAATTTGGGTGTGTGGGTCACATTGAACCCAGTCTGTTTCCTGAGCACCTTCTGTGGGCAGGGCGCCCTGTGGGCCAGAGGGACTGCGCTCCCCATGCGCTGCTGGCCGGTAGTGCAGGAGTGACTCACGTGCACCCCAGTGAGGCTGAAGGCAGACAAGCATCAGGAGAAGAGGAGAGGGGCTGTAAAGGCTACAGATTCCTCCAGCTTGTGGGGAAGCTGGGTTTGACAAAACAGAGGAGTCCAGAAGGATCTCGTCAGTACCTTTAGTGCTGGGTAGAATTCGGCCCACAAAAGTGGAGGTGAAGGAGGATCCCGGCAAAGAAGTGATAAGCAGCAAGTACTGGGTGGGGAGGCGGAGGGAGGGGGAGATGCTGAGCGGGTCAGTTTGCCTGAGGCACCAGATGCCTAGAGGACAGTTCTGGGAAGTGAGGCCCACCTGGTGAAGGGTGTCGAGTGCTGGCACAGCAAGTTTGGGTGTTAGTCTCCGTGTGGAATGGTGTCATTGAGGACTCCTCAGCGGGGAAATGACTTGCTGTGTGTTGTGCACCTGTGCTCTCTGCCACACTGCCTGTGGGAATCCCAGGACTGCTTGCTTTCTTTCTTTCTTTCTTTCTTTCTTTCTTTCTTTCTTTCTTTCTTTTTTAGCTTAGCTGCCAGTACCATTTCCACTTATAAAGGGAAAAAGCAAGCAAAACATGGCACAACGAAACCTCTCCAATCCTTCCAGATATCTGTGAGACCTAAATGTCCTTTTGAGAACACTAGGACCTTGGTTTATTGTAGATTATCTCGGGGAAGTCCTGTTTATATATAAAATGGAAAAGAGGCAATCCCTAGACACTTAGAAACCACCAGCTGATTTACCCATTTGAGGAAGCAACATACCAGCAGCAATTGGCCTAAATGTTCATATTGCAAGAAGTCAAATGCAATTATTTGCAAACAGCTTCTCTGTGTAGCAATGGCAAAGGAAAAGGAAATATAGATTGAGTTTTCAATTCTGTTTTCTAGTACAAAATGGAAGTGTGGCCCGCATCTGGTTGACTTTTATCACTTTGGGGATCTAAGATAAAAACAAGACAGAAATGTCTAGTGTCTTGGTATATGATTCGGCTCATGACACTGCTTTTGTGTGCCCAAACACCACAAGCTGGTTGGCTTTTATCTGATAAATGTGATCCACATTCATTCATTCAATCTAGCGAAATGTTTAGCCTAAGTTGTCCAAAATATCAACCTAAGTTATCTATGTTATTGCTATGTTTTCTCTTAAAAAGTTTTTTTTGGGGGGCGCCTTGGTGGCGCAGTCGTTAAGCGTCGGCCTTTGGCTTGGGCGTGATCCCGGAGTCCTGGGATCGAGCCCCACATCAGGCTCCTCTGCTGGGAGCCTGCTTCTTCCTCTCCCACTCCCCCTGCTTGTGTTCCCTCTCTCACTGGCTGTCTCTCTCTGTCAAATAAATAAATAAAATCTTTAAAAAAAATTTTTTTGGACATAAACCTAGCTAGTGGTCATACCAACTGCATGAGTTCCTCATCATACAAATGAAATTAAGTCTGACTGAATTAAGTGGCTGTAGCTACAGACTAGATGGTAGAGGCAGGTGTGTGAAGATTCTCGCAGGCTGGGGAGGGGGGAGGCACTCTGGGACAGCTTCAGCTCCTCTGCTTCCCTCAACGTCTTTCTCAGTGTTGCTGAGACAAAGAAGCTGAAGCAAAAGAGGCTGCTGCTTTGTAATTCTGTCAGTCTTTTTGACACACACACACACACACATCCAAAGTGATGAAATGGTTTTATTTTTATTCTTTTCTTTTTCTTTTTTTTTCAGGGAAGCTGAAGACTCTCTTTCAATCACAGTTGTTCGCTGCTCGTCGGTAAATCTCTTTCTGTGTCCTGTTACTTTTACCTTTCTCAGCCCCAGAACCCCATACCCTCAGTGGGATATCCCTCAGAGAATAAACAGAGAAGGCAAATGGCAGAGGGGACAGCAGCCAGGCCGTGGGTGGGCAGGCAGTCAACATTGCCTGAAGACAGCCAATGCATCGGTCTGTGGGTGAGACAGGTATGGATCGGTCCAGGCTTCCAGAACTTGTGGTCCAGCTAAGGAGAAAGATCTAGGATTATGCAGAGCAGAACGATGACAAAGGCACCAAACTACAAGTTTTAAGATAAGTTTGTGTGTTACGACTTTGGGCAAGTCATTAATTTTCAGTTTTCACTTCTGTAAAACAGTGATGATGCCAATACTTGTCTTGCCTCTCTAATGGGTTGTTATGAGGACGAAGTGAAGTACTAGATGTGAAAGTGTCTTGTCAGCCCTGCGGTTCATCACCAGGCAAGGTGTGGCATGGACAACACACTGAGAGGAAATAGCAATCCTAAATACCACAGGCCAAGGAGCCCTTTCTCTGTGATACAGGGAAAAGTGTATAATCAAGTCCTAAGAGAAAGAACGACCAAGGAGGAAGAGTTGACAGAAAATTCTCATTCTGAGAGACTTTAATGCATACCTCTTAACCTTGGCCATATAAAGATAAAAAAATAAATAGAGGCATGGAGAATTTTAGTAATGCATTTAATAATCTAATTGACCACATACCACTCTATCAAAAAAACTCAGTAAATTCTCCAGATAAACTATATAAGTCTCCTTTCCAGACTATAATGAAATAGAAGTTAATAACTACCAAAAACTTAATGAAAACTTTCTAGCCATTTGGAAATAAAAATGCGATCTTCCAAGTAAAGATGTGGTCAGATAGAAAAGCAAAACCACCATTAAAGACTAGTTAGAAGAAAATTTAAAATTAGCAGTGTGCTCTTTAAAATTTATGTGCAGTTAAAGCTATACTCAGAGTAAGATGTATAGCCTTAGGTGATTTAATTATTGAATAAGGAAATAGGTCAAGTGAATATTCAGTGCAAGAAGTTGTAAGGAAAGACTATAAAACAAACATAAAGCAGAATCAAGAAAATGATAAAAATTAAAATCTAAATGATGCTTTGGAAAACAAAAATTGTGAAGTTAATAAATAAATCCCTGGGTTAGTTCTTTAAGGGGAAAAATAAGAAAAAAGGAAATCTTTAAGGAAAGGAAATAGGTGGACCCAATGTGAAGGAAAGTAGAATATTATGAAGGATGTAAACTTTTTTTTAATATAAAAAGAGATACAGACCATGTTCTTTGATGGGAAGACTGTTATAATTACATTGGTTATTCTCATATTAATATATATTCTTACTGCAAATTCAAACTCCTGTTGGGACTTGTATTTGAATTTTGGCAAAGTTTATTGAAGTGAGACTTATAGCACAAGCAGGGGGAGTGGCAGGCAGAGGGGGAAGCAGGCCCCCACTGAGCAAGGAGCCTGATGCCCAGGATCCTGGGATCATGACCTGAGTCAAAGGCAGACGCTTAACCAACTGACCCACCCAGGTGTCCTTTATCAAGAAAATCTTTAAAAAAAAAAAAAAGTAATGCGGTGCCTGGGTGGCTCAGTCAGTTAAGTGGCCAACTCTTGATTTCAGCTTGGGTCATGATCTCAGGGTAGTAGGATGGAGCCCTTTGTCAGCCTCTGCACTCAGTGGGAGAGTGTGCTTGAGGAAGTCTCTCTTTCCCTCTCCCCCTCCCCCCTGCTCCCTCTCTCTCTCTCTCAAATAAATCTTTAAAAATAAAAAGAAATTAAATTTTAAAATTTTTAAAAAGAGTAATGAGGATGGCCTTGATGTAACAGATTTTAAAACTAATAAAGCTAATATAATTAAAGCAGTATGATATCGATGAAATGGTTGAACATGTCAGTGTAATCAAACAGAAAGTCCTAGAATAGGTACTGATATAAGAATTTAGTATGTGGAAAATATGGTATCCCAAATCACTGGAAGAAAAGATGATTATTCACAAAATCATACTAGGACATTTCTTTAAGTATTTGAAAAAAAAAAGTCACACCATTTGACGTAATAATTAAATATTAAAAAAATATTAGAATGTAGGCAATATGGATGAGTGTCTATCTGGCCACAGGTTATAGAAAGAATTCCTAACTATATAGGGAGTGGGGGGAAGCACAATGAACAAACAGCTATTTGATTATGTGAAAAAATTAAATTTCTCTGGTCCAAAAACTTCAGAACACTAAAAAGCAAAGAAACTGTGTTCTCTTCTCATTTTTGGCAAGTACTGTTTTTTGTTTTTATTTCTTGGAAATAGAATAGGGGGAAAAAACCGACCTAAATAGGATTAAGATATTTGCCATAAATATGACAGACCAAATGTTTTATGGACAAAAACGGAGATTCTTCTAAACAGAATTTGTCTATGAAAATGTGAAACCAATGTACAAAAAACAGTATACTGAAAGCTAATCAGTATAAATGGTTGTGCAGGTGGTAGAAGATTCTTTTTATTTAGCCAATTAGCATCTCAATGGAGAACATCTTAATCTTAATTAGGTGGGTTTTTTCCCCTGCTGTTTTCAAGAAATGAAACCAAAACACTTGTTAAGTAAATAAGAGGGAAACAGCTTATGGTTGCATCCTTTTAAAAATGAAAAGTGTAGGGAGAGGAAAATTAACATGTTCCAGTAGGACTCCTGAGATTCCTCCGAGGTTCCCAAGCAGAGGAGGATGTGAATGCTGGGCTCCTGGGTTCCTGCAGGGAAAGCTGATACTGGCCCATGTCCTGAGAAATGCCCTGAATGCTGTCCAGCCCACTCAGGCCTCTCATCAGGAGTTACGGGATCATAAGACGAATGATCATATATGTCTTGCTTCAGCAAGGATGCTCATCTTTACCACAGCAGATTCTTAGAGTTCTCAAGTGGCTTGAAATTGATTAGGAATGATAAAATCCTAAATTGGGGGGGCAGGGCTTGACTGGCTCACACGGTGGAGCATGAGACTCTTTGTCTTAGGGTTGTGAGTTTGAGCCCCACGTTGGGTGTAGAGATTACTTAAAAATAAAAAAAATCTTTAAAAAGTAAAATAAAATCCAAAGTTGGAATAGTAATTACTGCTTCTGTAGGACATAACATTTTATAGGGGAAAAATATATATATATATATTAAATTATCTAGTGCTATATTTATATTCATGGTTTATAATATATTCTTATATTAACACTAATCTTTAATGTCTTACTAAATCTTCACCAAAAGAAAATCCTACAAGGTAGATATATTTGTTATCCCCCTTTTACAGATAAGAATGCTGTGGCTTCACATGCCCGTGGTCTCACGTGCAGAAATCAGTGGAGCTGGGTTATTTTCCAGGTAGTCAGATTTCAGAACCCACAGTCAAAAGCATTATGCTAGTCTACCTCCTTAAACCCTGCTGTCCGTATTTTTTAAATTGTTTTTTAAGGGGGGTGCAGAGGGGGAGAGAGAAAGAGAATCTTGAGCAGACTCCACTCCCAGCACGGAGCCCAATGCGGGGCTCAGTCTCACAACCCTGAGATCACAACCTGAGCCGAAATCAAGAGTCAGACGCTTAGCTGACTGAGCCACCCAGGCGCCTGAACCTGCCGTCTTTAAGAAATGATGTTGGCCAATCTAGGGCGGAGAGTAGTAAAAAAGATAGAACTTTTCAACTTGTCCCTTTCGGTGCCCTTTTAAGCATTAGCTCTTAGTTCAGCAAAAACATGCACAGAGAAAGTTTTTATCAGCTCATGTCCACTCTTCTCTGATGGATTAATTTAGAACCCAGGGAGAATCTAAATGTCCTAGACTAATGAGGAGCTCCTATTCTTTAAAGTGTCTCTTTTTAATATTAGATGGCTCAAGTGAGTGGTTTGCAACATGTTTTAGATGCCAAGGTATACAGATAGCAGAGCTACTATTCAGGTATAAAAGCATAGGACCCACGGTGGGGCTTGGGGATTGGGCATTTCTATGACAGAGTGTGTATTCTTTCTCAAAGCAGCTAGTTTCATGGTTGGGTGGTTCCAAATATGAAAGAGGCCCTTCTTCCCTGTGATTCCCACCAACTCGTGCTCATCAGGGCAAGTCTACCTTGTATGAAATAGATTGGCAAAGATTTGGAGCTGTGGCCTTCTCTTCTCCAGGCTCACTACTGTTCCATCAACTCTTCATCATAAAATGCTTGTTATGTCTGAATCCTCACTTCCCCAGTAGCTCTCTGGACAGATCCCAGTTTCACGGTGGCCTTCCCAAATGGTGGCGCCCAGAAAGGAATAGAGTTCCACCTAGAGTCAACTGGTGAGAGTGCCCAGGGCACGGAGAGCGCACTTCTGACACCCACCGAAAATGCTAGCGAGGCCCAAGATGAGGTTAAGATTTAAGGAGGCCCGGTCACACTGTTGGCTTGGGTGAAACTTGCGGTTGACCAAAAACTGAGGCTGGGTTCCAGATGAATTGCTTCCAAGCCCCCATTGCCCATGATGTGCAATTATTTTTTTTAATCTTCAGTGCCACACTTCACAGTAATCCCTGTCAAATCATGTTGCTTTGGCCCAGTGTTCTGGCATGCTGAGATTTGACAGTCAGGGAATTACAGAACTGAAGGGGATGCTTGTAGTCATCAGCTGTACTCGTTCTCCCTTCCTGTCAGGGATCCACCTCTTCCCACGCCTCCCCCACTTCCTCCACTACCCGGCCAGTTACTTTTCTTTAGTCTGATCCAGCTCTGGGCCTCACTCTTGCAGGATTGCTGTCCCCAAGGCGAGAGAGAATAGCGGTTGCCCTCCCCCCCGCCCCCCGCCACAGATTCTTTTTTTCTCTGCATCTCTCCCTGTTCGGCCCCTGGTTTCTCATTCTTTGAGTCTTTAGGGTAGTGACAGTTGCACCTGTCACTTTAACCCCTCACTTTACTCTGTTCCCTTCAGCTCTTGACAACCCTGCTCTCTTACACCCTCTTATGCTTGTTGTTAGGGATTTTTTGGCCTCTGGCCCACAGCTGCCCCTGCCCTTCAAGTTTCCCACACACCTCTTTTAGATACCCAGTTCCTTTACCTTTCCTCCCAAATTTCTGCTGCCTGAGATCTGATGATAACTTGTAGCTCTGTGTCATTCACAGGTTTGGTGAGTACGCTTTCTCTGACTTCATCCAAGGCATTGCTAACCATCGTCGTTGGAGACTGAGCTCAAGGGAGCCTGAGTTGCTTAGTTAGAAATCGGGACAATTTCGAGCATAGGTCAACGAGTTTTGAATCCTCCTAATGGCTCTGCATCTGGCCTTCTCCACAGGGGGATTATAGGAGACCTTATCAAATACTTTGCAAGAATGAAGGAATACTGCTATATCCACAAGACCCTGCCTTACCAATCTGGAATCCCATCTTCAAAAGAAAAGTGAACTTGGTTGGCTCTGACTTATTCTTGGTAACTCCATATTGGTTATTAGTGATCAATGACTAAAAGCTCTCTGACCACCTCTTATCTTGAATTTTGCCAAGAAATAATGACAAGCTTACCAATATGTGTTTTCCTTCATCTTCTGTGTTCATTTTCTGGGAAACTTGATACTTAGCCATCTTTAGTCTCCTAATATTTCTTCCATTTCCTCTTCTGTGGATGATGCCAACTGTTACCAGCCCCGAGATTCACTGGCATAGGTGTCTTGAACTCATTCAAAACTGTCTGATAGTTTTGTCACCAATTTTGTGTTGTAACTTTATTTCTTCCATTTTTTCTGACTGGAAAATCATTCTGCTTGAAGAAGAAAGCAAATTGACGTTAAGTGATTTCTGGAGTTGAGGGATTACCACACAGGTATACCTCTCCCCTGGCAACATTGTTATTTCCCCTTCTCCTTTTACTAAATTTTTAAAAAGCAAACTATATATTTGAGATACTGAATCATAGTCATGAACCCTATTACACCAAGGCTCTAGTTACCTGTAAGATCAAGTTTATCTTGCATTAAAATTTCAGGGTCGCTTCTTCACTTCAGGTGCTTAATGACATTGGTCTGTTGATATGTGAGGCTATGAGCATTGTTTTCTGTAGTTTCTCTGATTGTTGTTATGTCTCTCTTCCATCAGCTACATAAGATGTGGTCCAGAGCTCCATCTTGAGACTCTTAACACATGTACCTTTCTAGAGCCTGGCCTAAAGGACTATCCAGACCAAGAAACGTAGCATGCCAGGCTGGGAATAACATATCAGGATTCCATCTAGGAAGATCACATCGTGTTGGTCTAGATCATGCAAGTTGCTGTTCATTGTGTCACAATTTAACTTCCTACAGTCTAGACTAGGGGCTTCATCACATACTCGTATCGACCTGTGATCACTCCTTCTACCTCTGGGGAAAGAGGGTATCATGCAAAAGATGAGAAGAGCAAAGATGGACCAAGGATGAATCACAGGGGTCAGAGCTTCAGGGAGCCCTGGAGTTATTTGGATCCAACTCTCACATTGCACATAGGAAAACTAAAGGTCAAAGAGGAGCCATAACTTTGCCAAAGTCACACAGAGTTATTTTGTTTTGATTTACACACACACACAACTGGTTTTCTTCCATAAGAATTTGTGTTTGAGGTAGTTCTCATAACTGTTGAGTAGCAGAACTTGGGTCTTCTTGTTCATAAGCCAGCTCTTGTCTTTGTCATACACAACCATTTTGCTACCATATTGAATCTTCGACTGTTCTAAGACACATAAGAACATTGTCTGGGTTGGGATCCCTGGATGTTATGAAAAGAGATCTTTAGTGGGATGCTGTCCTTCTCTGTAGGTTTTAACTGAGGTCTCAACAGCTGTCAGAGTTTGTGCTTTTGTTTTTAAGAGATGAGAAGATGTGTAATGGCTTTTACAGAAGTCTAAAATGTGTCATGTTAATGTTTTGCAGGGAGTCCCCAAGTCATCCTTCCTGACTGAGGAGAAGAGAGCCAGGCTAAAGACCAACCCCGTGAAGGTGCACTTCGCTGAGGAAGTGCTTGTCAGTGGACACAGCCAGGTGCGTCACTAGTCAGGAGCTTGAAATTACTCTCCATGAAGCTGGCGAGCTGCCTCCTGGCACCTACCACTTTGAGCCTCTGGATTCTTGCAGCACAGACAGGATACCAAGGGAGTATAGTAGGTTTGCTAGGGGCTCTGAGCACCCTCAGTAAGATGCCTGCAGACCATGGACAGGGAAAGCCAGGGAAAGAAGCATGGGGTGTGACTGTCTGTTATTTTGTGACTCCATTCTCTTGCCCATGAAATGTCAGTAGGTTCCAAATGCTGATTTCTCATTTTGAACCTTCAAACCTAGTGTTCCCTCTATATCGATAGTAGTGATGGTAGTGGTGGAGATTGGCTCCCCCCCACACCCGAAGAACACATTATGTGTTGAACTTCTATTATGTGAACCTAAACTTTTTGGGCACATAATCCTTAGTCATCACAATACCCTGCAGGGGAGATATTTTAACACAAGAGGAAGCAAAGGCTTAGAGAGTTTAAGAGAATTAACCTCTGAGATCATATAGCAACAAAACATCCGAGCCCAGGTCTGTGTGATTTCAGTTCTTTTGTTTTCCACTGTAACATACTGTCTAGTCCTTTTTGATATGGAGACATCCAGGATTGGGGGTTCAGAGGACAAATTTGTAAAGGGAGAGTATTAGCTGGAGTTGATGTTTTTAATGTGGACTCTTGGATTAAAGACTCATTTATTCATAGTGCACACATTTTCTTCCCAATGGTCTCAAACTATTGCCATTCTGAACTCAGCAATCAATATTAGACTTTGAAACTTTCAAGTCACAGCTTGTCTTTATCTGGTCTTCCCGCTGTAGAGACCAGCAGGTGGGGCGTTGTGGCCATTTTAACGAAGGGTCCAGGCGATCTCGTTCACATCTGTAGAGTCCTCATTTTCTACCTCGCCTGCTACTTAACAGGCCACACCTTCATTAGACCTGAGAGTGGAAGGTGGATTTGTCCATGAAGGGGACAGTGGGAGGCCTAATGTGTTAGAAAAGACCCGACACCCTGTCACCTGGTCATGTTTGTGTCTCTGTGTGTCCATGTTTGTGGAAATGGATTGAACCTCTTTAGCAAATTAAATTTAGATTCGGTGTGCATTTTTAAGAGTAATACACAGTGATGAGAAGTAGGGGATAGAACCAGCTCGAAGGACAGTTAGAGAATAAGAGTTCTACAGATGTGAACCGGATTACCTGGATCCTGTGTTAAAATGGCTACCATCCCACACTCGCTGGTATCGTGAGGAGACCAAGTGAGGACAGGTTTTGACCTGAACTGGCTACAAAAACTGGTTCAGAGTTTTGGTAGGTGTGGGAGTTTAGAGAAAGAGGGCTCTAAAAAGGTATCTCTGGGGAGACTTGCAGGTCAGAGCGCCAAGTCTCTGTGTCAGCCGCATAAGGCAGAGACAGCAAAACCAGTGAGAGTTCCTCACTGTCACCTACCTATTCATCCTTTCATGAGTTTAAAAAATGATAAAATTGGAGCACCTGGGTAGCTCAGTTGGTTAAGCGTCCAACTCCTGGTTTCAGCTCAGGTCATGATCTCAGGGTCCTGGGATCGGCCCTGCTTAGGTTCTGTCCACACTCAGTGGGGAGTCTGCTGGAGATTCTCTTTCTCCCTCTGCCCCTGCCCACATGCACTCCCTCTCTCTCTCTTTCTCTCTTTCTAAAATAAATAAATAAATAAATAAATAAATAAATCTTTTTAAAAGATAAAAAAAACAGGGGTGCTTGGGTGGCTCAGTTGTTAAGCGTCTGCCTTCGGCTCAGGTCATGATCCCAGGGTTCTGGGATCGAGCCCTGCATCGGGCTCCCTGCTCAGTGGGAAGCCTGCTTCTCCCTCTCCCACTCCCCCTGCTTGTGTTCCCTCTCTTTCTGTGTCTCTCTCTGTCAAATATATAAAATCTTTAAAAATTTTTTAAAAATAAATAAACAAACGATGGTAAAATTGGTTGTTAACCTTTTCCCCTGAAAGCAGTTAAGGCCCCAGAAGAATTTAAAATAGTAAGCTAACATTTGCAAAATGCTTAACTTTGTTAACAGTTAAAGAAATGCGGAGGGAAATATGAAGAAGTGCCAATTTACACTTAGTAAATTAGCACAAATAAAGCAAAAAAAAAAAAAAGTGTAAGGCCTGACGCTGACCAAGTAGCCACAGTCATGCACTAACCAGTGGCTTTGTAAATTGGTTTCATCTGTTTTTATATCGGAGGGAAAAGACAAAACATAATGAATGCCATAAAAAAGTGGCCCAAGGATCACATTCCTATTAATTTAGTCTATAAAATAATTTAATGCAAAAATCCATGTGTTCAAAGATATCTATGGTACTAATACTTAAAAGAAAAAAATTTAAAAGAATGCTCAATGTCTAGGGCCGAGGAATGGTTAAATCCATTCTTGATATTTCAAACCAATAGAAGATTAGAAGTCCATTAAAATTACAAACATTAAAGCCCCAGGAAAAAAGTGTATGAAATACATGTTGAGTAAAAAATGAAGATGAAATGGTGCATGCTCTATTATGGCCGCTCTCTAAAAATGATTTACGGGGTTAGATAAAAATTGGAAGAAGCCTTAGAGAAAAGTAAATGGTGGTAGTTATGTGATGCTGCTATGGATGTATTTTTTGGAAGTCCCAGATAATAAAGTCCCAAGGAAGAAATGTTGCCCTTGGGAAATCCAAAGATGAAGGTCATTCTGAACACCCAAAACTGGAGAAGTGAGGCAAGAACAGAGCAAGCAGTTTGCAGTCTGTCATCCCTGATTGTGAAGGAGCATTGCGATCTGAACATACCCCCCTTTTCCTTCATAAAACTACTGTTTTTTTTTTTAAGTCATAGAGAGTGATGAGTGTGAGTCTTACCGAAAAGATAAGAGTGCCCTTCTAGTTAGAAGATGCAAAATTCTCATCTGAGGCGGACTGTCCTTTTTTTTGCAAAAAAAATAGGCTTCTCTACCCAGGTGGGCTTTATACCTAAACTCTTTCCAGAGATTAAAGCTGGGGGCAGTTTTAGCTCAAGTCTTGGGGACTCTAGACCTGCTTGCTCACTAATTCTGGAGGGCACCAACCCCCAGGGCCCTCTTTATTTGCAGTTAAGCACTCAGAGGTCACTTTTATGAGAGCCAGCCCCGGGGGGATTCTCTAATTCTCTTGCCTTGCCCCACCCCAGGAATTCTGGCTGGCACGGGGTTACCAAACACACATCAGTCCTGTGCCTGCTTCTCAAAAATCCCTCCAGGAGTGGCAGAATCCCTTAGGAGATTCCATAAGTCTGGGGCGATGGTTGGAATGCGTGAAGGTGGAAGTAGCCCTCTGCCCTTTGGTGGTGCTTCACTACAGGGAATACAGCTGGAAAATGGGGGGTTCCAAGGGAGCTTCCCACCCTGTCAGCCCCCCTCCACCAGCCCCACCAGGAAAGGCCCTCTGGGGTGAGTGTGCAAGCTTGTCATCTGATTTATTAAACTATGAGGGTAGCAAGCAAAGGTATTGAAGTGGCAGCTGGTGGTTGTGAGACCTCATATGGGCTCATGCGGTGCCATCAGGGTCGCATGCATCGTGACAGGGCCTACTCTTCTCCACCTCTCATGTCTGACACTTGTAGTGGATATCCCCGGAACATAGCATGCCTGTGTCTGTGTGGCATCGACCTGGTCCATTGGAGAAGTCTCCAGATGCCAGGAATCAGCCCATGACATGGTGAGGAGGCCAGGGAGGATCCTGCTCTCCACATTGGATGGGGCCAGGGGAGCCGAGGAAAGGAAAGCGGAAGGAAAGGCCAGTTTCAACACTACTCTTGTATTTTCCAGGGTAATTCTCTGCTCTGCATGCCCAACGTGCTCAAGCTGTACTTGGAGAACGGACAGACCAAAGCTTTCAAGTTTGAGGCGAACACGACTGTGAAGGTATTAAGAGTAAACTTGAGTCTCTCTCCCAGTGAGAATTTGCTGGCTCCCAGGACCCCCAGGCGTCGTGCCCTGCAGCTGCCTTGGTGCTCCTACAACCGTTATGGGCTGGGGACCTGCAATAACCCAAGCTCTGTGTTACCTCTTAATTGTACAACCACCCAGCAAGATGTGTTTTATCACCATCTTCCAGGGCCGGAAATCAGGCCTCAGAGGAATGAAGTACCCAAGGCCTCTGACAGCATCTAAGCCTTCATTCACCCTTACCATTGGGCTCCCTGCCTCTTGTATGTGACTCCACTGGCTCCCCAAAAGACTAGTGCAGCTAGAAACTCAGGCAACGTGTCAGGGCAGGCCCAAGATCTGTATGTTCTGTTCTGGGTTGAAGACAGTTCAGCTTATACCTAACAGGTTCCTCCGTAGGAGGGAGCTGCTGCAGGGGTGAGGGTACAGACTAGGTAAAGGGTGGTTTTGTCTTGCAGAAGCTTGCCATCTAGTTGCGGGAGGATAGACATTCACGGAGTGCCCGAGAGTCCAGGGCAGGATGAAATAAGGGCTGCAAAGACAGGGACCAGGAAGTGCTCTGCATGCAGGGGAACGAGCACCATCTGCTCCTTCCTGTCAGTACGGCAGAGGAGGCTTTGCAAAAAAAGCTGGACCTGAGCTGCCCTTTGAAGGGCCACCAAGAATTCAATAAGGGCAAGTGGGGGACAGGGCTGTTGGCGGGGGTTCAGGGCGCACATCAGTCTGAGGAAGTCACATGGACTAATGCAGAGCCAGGAAGGCAAGCGCTGCCCAGGAAGTAGTGATCCATCCAGTGGAATGGGAGCACAGGCCATTTTCTCGTGGGAGGAGCGAGAGATGGCCCAGGCTGGCTGTGGAGCGCGCTGCGTGATGGGAGACAGAGGTTGGATTTTATTCACAGGCAGTAGGGAGTGGCACGACAGCTTCTGAACAAGGGGCTAGATGGTGTTCGAGTGAGGCCCCAGTGAAGAAGCAAATAAAGGTGGTTCAGGTGGGCCAGTGCAGCCGTAGGTGATGGACAGTAGCCGAGACACACACTCTCACACACACCCACACACACCTACCCCCCCCCACACACATACATGCACACAGCCCGTGTTCCTCTCTGTCACTTTCCTTTGGCAATTCCTAGAGCTGCTCCGAATGCCCTCTCCCATTCTTGCCCCCGCGTGACTCAGGAGAAGCTGGAGAAAGCCTCTCTGAACCCGGGAAGCCCTTGCTCAGAGAAGGAAGAGGGAGGAATGGATTTGTTAAGTGTTTACTACACGCCTGCTCCCCCAGTAACCTTGTGAAGTGATGAGTGTTCTCTACCATTTTGTAGATGAGAACACAGGCCCAAGAGACCTCCAGATTGTCAAGGTCAGCTAGCTCGTAACTGGCTTCAGACGTGGTCTGTTTCTGAACCCTGCCCTGGTGCTTGCCACACTACCATTCTGCACCAAAGTTTTGCAAATGAATTAGACAAGGTTTCTACCTCTGCCATCTTTGATCCAAGTGCCTTGGGATGAAAGGCCTGATTTATTTAAAGTGAGCCCCACTTTGTGGACAAGAAGACTTTGAGAGGATTTACAATAAAAGCATACACCTCGGGATAATTAGCTCCCAGATGATAGACAGAGTTGGGGAAATGAGCAAGGTTTTAGCTGGTATAATACTGGTTAATTGTACTTATCTGTAGTAACCAAATTTTTAAAAGTAAATCTTTTAGCTCTTTATGACAGAGGGGGGTAGGGGAGCATATAAACAAATCCTGTGAGTCAAAAAAAGGAAAAATCACGTCCGTTCAGATTGACTTTTCCTCCCTGCTCCCTTACCAAAGGAAGCAAAGTTCTTGCAGTAGAAAACCCCCTTTCTCTGACTCAAGAAAAATATTATGTCATTCGACCCAGTGAGCAATTGTGTGCCTGCAAAGCTGTCAGGGACACAGCACTCATTTACCCAGGGTCACACCCAAAGGGAGCCCAGAGCCTCGGGCTGGGGCTGGGGAAGTTGGGGGACCCGGGGATAACTCATTGTGCACTGAGAAAAGTGCAGCGTGCTCAGGATCATGAAAGTGGGATATGAAAACGGTATGCTGAGGCCTCAGGGCTCAGAGAGCTGCCAGCTGGTGAACAAGGAAAAGCCTCCAGGGAAGCCAACTTGGAAAGATGGGCGGACCGTTGACAGGAACAGGCCCTGTGTGGCATGTGAAGACAGCATCCCAGGCCTGGGGAATGGCACCAACAGAGACCCAAAGATGGGAATGTTTGACATGAGTAGAGGGCTTGTCCATTCTGGAAAACAGGATGGAGGTTCCTCAAAAAGTTGAAAATAGAGCTACCCTACAACCCAGCAATTGCCCTGCTGAGTATTTACCCCAAAGATACAAATGTAGTGATCTGAAGGGACACTGCACCCCAATGTTCATAGCAGCAATGTCCACAATAGCCAAACTATGGAAAGAGCCCAGATGTCCATCGACAGATGAATGGATCAAGGAGATGTGGTTCACGTATACAACAGAATACTATTCAGCCATCAGAAAGGATGAATACTGAAGATTTGCACTGACATGGATGGAGCTAGAGGGTATTATGCTAAGCGAAATAAGTCAATCGGAGAAAGACAATTATCATATGATCTCACTGATATGTGGAATTTAAGAAACAAAACAGAGAATCATAGGAGAAGGGAGAGGAAAATGAAACAAAGCAAAACCAGAGAGGGAGACAAACCATAAGAGACTCTTAAGCATAGGAAACAAATTGAGGGTTGCTGGAGGGGAGGGGTGTGTGGGGATGGGGTAACTGGGTGATGGATGTTAAGGAGGGCATGTGATGTAATGAGCACTGGGTGTTATATAAAACTGATGAATTACTGACCTCTACCTCTGAAACTAATAATACATTATATGTTAATTAATTGAATTTAAATTTTAAAAAAGGAAAAAGAGGGCTTGCGAGCACAGTGCATCGGAAGAGGCAGCAGCAGATCAAGTGGGAGAAGTGGATTGGCACTTGATGCTGGAGAGCTTTGAGTGTGATGCTGAGGAGTTCGGATTTGGGCTAGCAGGCCATGGGGGTCCCTGACTATTCTTGAGCAAGGGAGCGCAATCAGGACACAGTCCATCCTAGGCTTAGCAACTTCCTGTAGAGCAGGGGTCAGCACACTTTTTCTGTAAAGGGTCAGATAGTAACTATTTCAGGTTTTACAGGCTGTAGGGTCTCGGTCACAGTTCCTCAACTCTGCCATTGTAGCAGATGGACACGGCTGTGCTCTCATAGGACTGGAACTATGGAAGCAAGCAGTGGGCTGAATCTGACCTATGGGCTGCGGTGTTCCAACCCCTGTTCTAGATGCAAGATGGAGGTCAGATGGGTAGTAGTACAAAGTGGAGAAATGGGTGAGCTCAAGCCATCGTAGACATGGGAAGATGGAGTGGGGGACAGAGTCAGGAGACGGGCTCTCCATCAAGGCCAGTGCAAAGCAGGCATGAGATAATGCTGAGGTCCAGAAACAGACAGACTCTTCAGGACATAGTCACTGGTGAGTTATGGAGGGTGATAGAGCAGGCAGAAAGAGGATTCACACTGGGGGTCATGAGGAGCAGGTAGCCCCTGAAAGTTTGGCACTTACTAAACCTGAGCGTCTGGCAGGACATCTCTGATGAGTCTGTGATGATTATTTATTCACTGAGTGAAAGTTTACTGAACGCCTTTGAATGCCAGGCTCTGGAGCACAAGACAGGCAATGTTCATATTCTCAGGAGTTTACCATCTAGTGGGGGAAAGACAGTAAGCCAGAAGACAGCTATTAGCAGCTAGCATGTATTGAACTTGCCATCCGCTAGATACTGTTCTGAGTGCCTTAACTGGGGAAATTCATACACAACAGCCCCATGAGATAAGTGTTGTTATTACCATTTTACAATGGAAACACTGAGGCATCAAGAGTATAAGGAATTTAACAAGGGACACACAGCTAGCTGTGATGGTCTGGGTCTAGAACCCATTCACTTAACCTTACTGTCTCTTACTAAAGAATATAGCTTTATTGAAGCACATAATATTAAATATCAATGACAGAAATGAACGGGACCCTGAGACAGAGAATGGCCGGAGCAATCACATTTAGATACAGTGAGCAGAGAAGGCCTCTCCGAAGGGAGGGAAACAGCCTTGTGAAGAGTAATGGGAAAAGTGTGCCAGGCAGAGAGCAGCATGTGCAAATGCCCTGTGGCAGCAAAGACTGTGTGATGACAAAAGGCCGCTATAGTGAAGGAGGGGAGTGTGGCATGGCAACTCTACTAGCATAGCCCTAATGATCGTTCCACGCTATCAGCCACTCTGAGACATAGGCATCATTACCCTCCATTTTGCAGGAAGAAACTGAGGTTGAGAAATGTTAGATTGATGTCCCAGTTGCAGCAGGGGTAGGTGGTGGGATTCTGTCTGGTTAGCAGTTGAGGATGCAGACCCCAGCAAGAGGATGATTCCAGAGACCCTGAAGAGAGGCATAAGCCCCCAGTGCATGGCTTCAGCCTTCCAATCGAGCAAGACAGGATGGCTGTACAGGGGGGTGCTGGAGCCCCGAGGCGAGGATAGCTGTGGGTGGAGGGCCACGAGGGGCGATGAGAAGTCCCACCTGCAACGTAGGAAGGTTCGGCTGCCTACGTTGGCAGTGGACCCATCAGCACAGGCATTTTTTTTCCCTGGCGGCACTGAGGAGCAGAGAGAAGGTCAAAGAGGCCCTCCCTGCTCTGGGCCTGAGCTTGAGGGCCAGCCTGCCCCTCAGGTGACCCTTCTGCCTCTCTGTGCCTGGCAGGACATCATCCTCACTGTGAAGGAGAAGCTGTCCATCCGCAGCATGGAGTACTTTGCACTGGCCCTGGAGGAGCAGTACAACATCTCACGGCTGCACCTGCTGCACGAGGAGGAACTCATCCAGCAGGTACACCTGTTCCTCCTCGTGAGGAGATCTGGGCTGGGCAAGCCACACACCTCACCCAGAACCTTCAGGGCTAGGGCTCAGCACATGTGCAGTTTTGACGCACTTTCTTGTGCCCTCACTCAGCCCGGGGATGACCGGGCGAGAATCAGGGCTGATTTTCATATGATGTATGTGGGGTCGCATTTTGTGGATGTGGAGACAGTGACTTAGAGAAGGTGACTTACTGAAGGTAACGAAACCAGTAGAGCCCCATCTTTTACTTCCAGCTCTGATGATCTTTGAGAAGTCAGGGAAGCATTTGTTGCTGAGTCTAAGCCCTTTTTGGAGACTTACCCCTGAGCTGGTCCCTGATGGATGGACAGGGCACGGTCTGTCTGTAGCCCTCAGTCTTTCAGCCATTCAGTGATTTGTTGTATCAACTTTTTAACACTTCTATTCCATTAGCATGGAAAAAGAAAATCAAATGAAATCCCCAAGATAGTTGAAGTAGAAAAAAAATGAGGGGCATAATATAATAACAATGTATACTAGGCTATTATTTGTGGAAAAGAAAATAATACACATAGGTAGAAGCATATATATATACACAGACTGTCTCTGAAAGGGCAGCTAAGAAATTGCAAGCAGATTTCTTTTGGAAAGGGGAACAGTTTGACGGGGTCAGTGGGAAACTTTGCTCTTTTGAGCCTTTTACATCTTACACCCATGGGAAAGTCAGCAGCAAAGGTCGGCAGCTGTCTTGGGAAGCACTAAAATTGAAATCTATGGGGACTTTCTTCTTATTATTTCAAGTTGCTTTGTGCAATAGCTGTGAGAATAAAGGCGGTGAGAAGATTAACTGTATCTCCCTTACCCATTGCAGGTGGTAGAAAGGGAGGAGTCACATGACTATCGCTGCCTCTTCAGGGTGTGTTTTGTTCCCAAGGACCCCCTGGACCTCTTGAAAGAAGACCCTGTGGCCTTTGAATACCTCTATCTGCAGGTGACTGGACCTGCCCTTCCTAAAATAACAGTGGTCGTTCTCAAAGATGGCACATTGGGTTATTTTGAACACGAGCTTAAGGCAATTAAGCAACTCCCTGGTAGGAATTATCTTTATCCGAAGGAGAAGAGGCCTGATTATCCCCTCACAATTTCCCTTTCTGTCACTGAGTTGCTATGTTAGGAGATTTGCTATGTATTAGTGAAATTTAGGCTTAGTCCTCAAGCCTGTGGATGATACATTTTCTACTGCTATTTAGAGTTATGGTTTTTATGGCTACAAGGGGCTTAGTGCTTCAAAGCCTTATTTTAGAAATGATGGAACTGAGTCTTGGGATGGTCACATGATCTGCCTGGGTCATGCGTTTGGTGGCGGAGCCAAAACTGGTTGCTTGGCCCCTAGCCTGGTGTTCGCCCTTCTTTGCCTGCTCGGTTGAGATTTATCATGTCGTTTTTATACTGATGAAAAAGAATCATTTGGGAGGCGTGACCATTTTACAGATGAGGTAACTCAAACCAGGTGGATTAACTTGCCCAAATCTCACAGAAATGGTGACAGCAAAGAACAACACTAGTTTATAGTTGTATAATGCTGTGTCCCGGTGCCTGCTGTCATATGTTACCTAACTGAAACCTCACAGAGACTGCGGAAGGTAGACTTGACTATCCTCATTTAGCAACGGGAAGGCGCCAATGTTCAGAATCTTAGTGAGTTAACCAAGGTCACATGGCCAGAAGTTGGCAGAGCCGGTCTCAAAGCCTTTCTCCTGAAAGAACTAGGAACACACTCCATCTATTCTCGTCTCCCAATTCCTCTGATGTAATCTCTCCTAGAGCTGCAGTGATGTGCTCCAGGAGCGCTTTGCTGTAGAAATGAAATGTAGCTCTGCGCTCCGACTCGCAGCCCTGCACATCCAGGAGCGGATCTACGCATGTGCTCAGCCACAGAAGATCTCTTTGAAGTACATAGAGTGAGTGGCAGGGGACTTGTAGGTCCCATCAACAGCAGCTGTGTTGCATTTATAACCTGGCTGGCCCCTGGCCAGGATGGCCAGATTCCACAGAAAGCTGATACTCACCTACCTACCCGTCCATCTGTCCATTGTCTTTCCATCCATTTCCCTCCCACTGCCTCTGACCCAACCCAGGCCCCCCAGATTTCAGAATCTGGCTGCGCCCTCTGGGGCAGAAGCCAACAGCAGATGGAATGACACAGGATCCCTTTGTATATTCCCAGTTCCTGAGAGAATGTCTTGGGAAATCAGTTGACAACATCAGTGTAAAGCTCTTCTGAGGGCAGAAATGCCTTGGAAATTAATTTTGTGTGAGCCACTTGTGTTGCATTATATTCCTATTAGGGCAGTTTCAAGTCCTGGGATTCCAACACCTCCTTATTCTTAGCCTAAATTTTCATTCTGCTCTGGGCAGCATCACCCAGGTTTGTTAACCCACTCACCAAATCTCAGCTCTGTCCTGTCTGGACATCAAAATCCATCGGGGAATCATATTTAAAAAATAAAACAGATTCTTGGTCCTGTTCCTCAAATATTGGATCAAATCTCCAGGGAGTGGGACCTGAGAATCTATGTTTTTAACCAATTTCTTGGGGGAATTTTGAGGCTGTTAGGCTGGTACCATTCTGAAGCATGACTTGGAGATTCACAGGTGCTCTGTGTTGCCTTGTGAGAGTATGTTATACATGTGTGATCATTATTTCTCACCCACATTGTAGGAAAAAGAAGATTGAGATCTGTTCTGATTAATAGAATATCATACGACACCGGGGCACCTGAGTGGCTCAGTCGGTTAAGCATCTGCCTTCAGCTCAGATCATGATTCTGGGATCCTGGGATTGAGCCCCGAGTTGGGCTCCCTGCTCAGCGGGGAGTCTGCTTCTCCCTCTGACCCTCCCCCCTCCTTTGTGCTCCATTGCTTGCATGTGCTCTCTCTCTCTCAAATAAATAAATAAAATCTTAAAAAAATAAAAAATCATACCACACCAAAAGTAATCAGCTCCCAGAAAGATAGGTGGGGTTTAATTCCTGAATGGTTGTGGTTTTTATGGAGAGAGTGTGTGTATTAAATATATATAAATATATGAAATTTATAAATTTTATGTATATTTACACACACATGTATATATACATATGCATATATCTTCTGTTGAGAAAGAAGCTCACGTGTGTGTGTGTGTGTGTGTGTGTGTGTGTGTGTATGCATATATCTTCTGTTGAGAAAGAAGCTCTTGATTGCAGTGTTCTGGGAACACTCAGTTCCTGAATCAAATGTAATTCTGCTCTTCATTAGAGCCAAGTATACTGTAAAAATGGTGTCTCCAATATCTCATGGCAGGAAGGACTGGGGAATAGAGAACTTTATATCTCCAACTTTACTCCGAAACATGAAAGGCAAAGACATCAAGAAAGCCATTAGCTTCCACATGAAGAGGAACCAGAATTTGCTGGAACCCCGACAAAAGGTAATGTCGTGGCTTCTGCCAACACCAAGCCTGCCCCCACCCCCAGCTGTCTGTTGTGAAACCTCAGGGAAAGCATTTTCAGTACTGTGTGGATTCTAGGCAAGCAAATAACTCTAAGTCTTTTTCCCCCCTATTTAAGCAACTTATTTCTGCTGCCCAGCTACGTTTAAATTATCTACAGATCCTTGGGGAACTCAAGACATATGGTGGAAAAATCTTTAATGCTACTCTAATGGTACGTATTCTAGAAATGTGGACCCCTACTCTTATGAGAGACTGCAGAGGTCCTCTGAAGATCAGTGTATCTTTCAGCCTAAAATTCCTGAGCACCCTGTTACGTACTAGAATTTGGGAAGCGAAATATTACATCATCAAGGAGTGTTTATCATGCTTGGTGCCAGCCCCGTAACAGATGCTGGGGGAGGCAGAACTCCATAAGACATGATTCCCACCCTCAAACAATGAAACAAAGTACCCAATAGACCAAGTGAGGCCATGAGAAAGGAGCGGGACTGTTGCCGTGGCGTTTGAAGACAGAGGACACCCCTGCCAGCTTTGGGTTGAGTATGGGAGGGGGAAGGTTGGATTTGGCCAGATTTCAGTATGGAAGAAAGGGCATTCTGAGGGAAGGGAAATGTATGTACACGGTTTACTCTGGCACTTTGGGTATATGAAGGCCAAGAGGAAGAACGGGAAATCGTGAAAGAAAGATGAGAGTGTTAGATTCACTGCCAGGCTGGGGTCCTGATTGTTCAGAAGGGAAGAACTGAGGGTGGATCTGAGAAGGGAAAAGCAAAGTGCAAGAGCCTCTGCCGTGGTACTCCTTCCTCCCCCAGCTTGCTTTCTGGAGCCTAGGCCTGGAGCTCTGTGCTTTTCAGCAGTCCGTGGCTGGGGGGCTGTGGCTTACAGGGACTCTCCCTCACGGCACTGTTCGGGCAGCCCCAGAACCCTCCAGCACAAAACCAGACAACTGGCCCATTACAGGGTTTTTAACATATTAACAAAGCTCCTTTCAGTGTGTATTTGGTGTGCTTCTCATTTACAGCGATGGGTCAGTTTAATCAGATTACTGACCTACCACTGTAGATGGAAAAAGAGAATCAATGTTTGGAGAGAAAGGAAGAGCGTCAGATAGGGGAAGGGAAAAATAGTTGAGTCTTTGTACAGGTGGGTGACAAAAAGGTGGAAAAGAGACTAGATCACAGAAAGGAAGGCTTGAAGGTACAAGAAAAACTTCCACTTTTCCCACGGGCTAATCCTGTCCTCTCCCAGCTGTCAAGTTCCTGTCCCCAGCCTCCCTTGACTTTTCCTATCTAAGGTGGGAACTGGTAATGGGAGACGCCAGCCACACTGAACTGGCTCTTGGTGCTTGCTGGGCACGCGGGGCTACCCACGTAGATGAATACCAACTCTGTTGTCAGGGAGCTTAACGTGAATTCGACACTTGGATACGAGTAATTACAGTGAGAAGTGGCAGCTCAGCGCTCTCAGAGCAGTACAGAGGCTGTGGTGTGGGAACAACACAGAGGGGAAGTGCTACTCTGGCTTGAGGAGACAGATCAAGCAGATGTTTTCCATAGGCACTAGATTTTGATGGAAGTTTTGTTTTTTTTTTTTTTAAGATTTCTTATTTATTTAATTGAGAGAGAGAGAGAGAAAGAGAGCAGGAGCAGGGGGAGAGGAAGAAGCAGACTCCCCGCCAAGCGGGGAGCCTGATGTGGGACTCAATCCAGGGACTTCGGGATCATGACCTGAGCTGAAGGCAGACGCCTAACCGACTGAGCCACCCAGGTGCCCCTGAAGGAAGCTTGTAAAGAAGGGTCAGGATTTCAGTAGGGTGCAGCACGACTATGGGCATGTAGGTGTGAAAGCACAGATTGTGTGTAGGAAACAGGCAATAGTGCCGTGGTTTGGCTCTCTGTTGTGAGGTGTCCTGTGGGAGGTACACTTCATTCAGCTGTGGGTGGGGCCCAGATCGGGCCATGGCCTAGTTCGGCAGTCTAGGGAGGAGGGGGTGAGGGAGGGTCTGAAATAAAAATCGTGGAGTTTTGCAGAGAGAGGTGTCCTGTCTTGCATGTGCAATGTATTTTCACTCACTTGTGAATGAAAACTAATTCCTCTCCTACCTGGATGCAGTTACAGGATAGAGAATCGTACATTGCCCTTCTAGTTGGAGCCAAATATGGGATTAGCCAAATTATCAGTAGCAAACTCAACATCATGTCCACATTGGCAGAGTTCGCAAACATCAGCCGTGTAGAACTGACAGAAGAGTCCGAGAAAGTGAGCATGGTCAAAGTGTATCTTCAGGATGTCAAGGTAATGCATGGGGAAGAGATTTTTTTTTTAATAATAATTTTTTATTATGTTATGTTAGTCACCATACAGTACATCCTTAGTTTTTGATGTAATGTTCCAGGAGTCACTGTTTGCGTATAACACCCAGTGCACCATGCAATACGTGCCCTCCTTGATGCCCATCACCAGCCTATCCCAATCCCCCACCCTCTCCCCTCTGAAGCCCTCAGTTTGTTTCCCAGAGTCCATAGTCTCTCGTGGTTCATTCCCCCTTCTGTTTACCCCCGCCTCTTCATTCTTCCCTTCCTTCTCCTAAGGGAAGAGATTTTGAAGCCAACTTTTGGAATTTGGGGCTCAATTATCCTAGGGTAGTTTATGAGAATATGGGTATGAACAAAATCTAATATCCAGCATTTGCTGAAGAGGATAAATCATCCATCCTGTATCATCAAAAGGAAAGTAATGAACAGGGTTAATCTTCCTGGGAAGGTCCTAAAAGGGTTTGGGTTTTATTATGTTTTATTTTGTTTGTTCGTTTGTTTTTTGTTTTTGTTTTTGGTGTAAACTGAGCTTGGAATATATACTTTCCTGATGGGTTTAGAAACTTAGATGGGAGCACCAGATGATTTTAACACATGTATGGGACCAGACTGGCTGCCCGAGAGTTTTGAGTGGCAGCAAGGAGAACGGGTAGATGATACAGAGCGCTTCCTGAGCCTCTCTGCGAGGCCCTGCATTGCCCCTCCTTTGCTTTAATTCTGACATGCCCAAGGATGCATTATTAGTTATTGTGGGCTTTTTTTTTTTAATCACCCTCTTCTTCCTTCTCCATTTGCTCTCCATTTCTTTTTCCAGGTCAGGTGTTGAAGGGGCCCCACTACATGAATGAGCAGGGTGGGATGGGGTGGTTGGGATGGGGAGGCTGGACTAGGGGGTGAAGAGGCAGGAGACATTGTAGAGATTCAAGCGGAGGAATCCTCTGTGAGTGTGTGTGTGTGAGTACGTGCATGTGTGGTTGTGTGTATGTGTGCACGTGTGCATGTATGCTTGTTTCGAGTCTTGCAGGTGAGAATAGGAGACACCAGGAGGCCTGCCTGTGGGCTATGGCTGGACTTACGTGGAATCTCTCGTTGGCCCCACGTGGCCTTGTTGTCAATCTTCAGACTGTCCCTTAGCCCTTTATATAAGAGCTCTCTTTACCTTCAAAGGTTCTGACATTGCTGCTGGAATCCAACAGTGCAAAAGACCTGGCCTGCCTGATTGCTGGGTACTACCGGCTGTTTGTCGACCCAGATACCTCCATTTTCCTCTGGCCGGGAAACAAACAACAGGTGCACCGGGTGTCTGCTGAAGAAGGTGAGGTGCTGAGGCTGGCTCCTATAAGGACAGGCCCTTTGCACAGCCTAAAGGGAGGGAGGGAGTTGAGTTGAGCTGAGACTCCCACCCAAGTGGATGAGAGCTATTTTTCCATTTATTTCCTTGTAAGCAGTTGATCTTTCTAAAAATCCTAACTAGAGAGGCTTTCTTTGTATCTGAGAGTCCCCTAAAGCCATGAAATGCTGTTGAACGCCTCTGATTCCCTGTAGTATTTCCTAAATCATCTCTAAGATCCACTGTATTTTATCTTTATTTTAGCAAAAAAGATGTCATTTATTCAGAAAGTACAGATGACCTAGCGTTTTATTACATGTCCAACAGAATGCTCTGTTGCATTCTCTTGAATTATCATAGAAATTCTCAGCCTTACGTGGTTAGAAGAAAGGGGGTACTGGAGATAGAAGGAAATTGAAATCGTATATAAGGAATGAGGTAGTGGAGGCCAGATGAAATGAACGGTCTCCCAGGCCAGCTCCCAGTTTCAGTCAGGCTTTGGCTTCAGCGCTGTTGCTGCAGCATTTTCCCACTGGCTTGCTGATAAATGCTGGAACACTCCCACTACGGCTAATTTCAAGCTATCCATGTGATGTCATTGAACGCGGAGATGGGAAGAGATGCTCAGCAGCACAACATTATATAGCATTTCCTCCATTTCGGTCAAATAGGCAAAAATAATATCAAGAGATTAGATGATAGTAAAATAAAGTAAAATAATTAGGAAGCAATGAGTTTTGGGTACTTGTTTTGGTTTTAACATGGTTTATGAACAAGGGATGATATCTTAGAGTCTAATCAGACAATGCAGAGTAGGAGCAGTTGTGAAGGTCTGGTGGTGGGAGGGTCTGCTTCTGCTGGGGCAGGTGGCAGTGGGAGGGAAGGCATTCTGGGGGGGGGGCGGTGTTTGAAGTAATCTTGAAGTTAACCAGGCAAAGAAGAGAGGAGAGATGATTTGAAGCAGAGGGGACAACATGGAGGCATGACACAAAGGGCAAGGTCATGATCTGTGAGAAGCTCTCTGTGGTAGCTGGAGCATGTGAAGCCTGTGGGGGATGACCAGGCTGCTGAGAAGGGGGTGGGGGAGCACACTGTGAGAGGGTGACCAGGCTCCTGAGGAGGGGTGGGGCTACACCGTGAGGCAGTGACCAGGCTACTGAGGAGGGGTGGGGCTACACTGTGAGGGGGTGACCAGGCTGCTGAGGAGGATTTGGGGCCATACTGTGAGGGGGTGACCAAGCTGCTGAGGAGGGGTGGGGCTGCACTGTGAGGCGGTGACCAGGCTGTTGAGAAGGGGTCAGGGCCACACTGCGAGGGTGTGTCCAGGCTGCCGAGGAGGTTGGGGCCACACTGTGAGAGGCCTTAACTCCCGTGGGAGAACTTCCCTGTAGGCAGAGGAAGCCATCAGGGGGTTTAAGTAGAGTATGATGTGATCAGAGAGAAGTTTTTAGAAATATCACACTGGAGGCTATGGTAGAAAACAAATTGGAGACCTGGCTCAATGCCCTCAACCTTCCTGCCATCAATCCTTCCTGAGTACCAGCAGCTAGATGAGTTTTGATTGTCCTAAAAGCCCTGTAGCACTAGTGGGTCCCCAAGGCCAGACTTCAAAATGGTGCCAGTCTCTTGCCCTCAGAATCCCACAGAAAGTTGCTAAGAATACAGATTCTTAGCCCCATTCCCTAGATATTTGACTTAGTACATCAGGGTTAGGGCTGAGAATCTGTTTTATTTTTTAACTATGATTCCCCACCTGGGGATAGGACAGAGCTGGGATTTGAGGTGGGGCCTAGCCAACCTGGGTGATGCTGCCCATAGCAGAGTGAAATCCAGCCACATAACTTCATGTTTCCATGAACACATAGCTCTCCTCAGAAGTAGTCCTGTCTCCATTCCACAGTTCAGGTAGATGTGGGAAAGTAGCCCTGATGTGTGAGGAGAACGTGGACTCTGGAACCCCACGCGTCTTGGGTCAGCCAGCCAATATGGCATGATCTGGTCTGGCCACCCTGGAAAATGGGAGGACAGGCAGAGTGAGGGGTGGGAGGATATGTGCCTCTGCTAGTCCCTGAATGCTGCCTTGTAACCCCGGGCTCTCTTGCATGACAGGCTACGAATCCAGGGTGTGCAGTGACTCAGAGGAGTCCTCTGAAGTGGACTGTGTGCTGGAGCCTCTCTCTGACAGACACCCGCTGAAGCTGGGCCCCTGCAGACCACTCGAAAAAGAGGAGCCGCCTCCTGGGGACAGCCCCACACCTGAGGTGGCCAGGAGGGGCCCAAGCATCTCCGGGGCCAGCAGTGTGACAGACAGCGCTGAGTCCGAGGCGTCCGACTCGGCCAACACTGAGAGCCGAGGCTGCAGGACCAGTGGCTCCAGCGAGTCCATGGATGCCCTGGAAGAGGATGACTTGGACACTTGCTCTTCCAGCAGGTCTGGCTTCTTCCACTCCAGCTTGCTGGCGTTCCCAGAGACTCTGGGTTCTAATGGCCAAGAGGAGAGAAGCAGGATTGAAACCAGTGGCTTCCTCTGTCTCCTGGACCTGGCCCAGAAAGCCAGTCCTCTGTGCCAGAAGACGGAGTTCTCAGAGAGTCCTGCTCCTGAGACTTTCAGCTGGGGACCAGAACTGAGTGCAGTGAGGCTGGACCCCAGGCTATATGAGGGCAGCCAGACCGACTACTATAGCCTGTGCTCCAATGTCTCCCTGGCCAGCCACCGGAGTGACAGCTCAGAGAGCACAGCTTCCCGGCAGGGCGGAGGCCTCCCAGCCTGGGGTCAGCAGGACTGGACTGAGGCCCAGCCCAGCTCCACTCTGGAAGCCCTGGCCCCACACCTGCCACTGGCCTTGGAGGACGGTAGCTCCGATGAGGAATACTATGATGCCGCTGACAAGCTCACACCCCCAGGCGCCCTCTCAGGTGAGTCTTCCCCCAGCAGGTCTGCAGGCTTGGCAGGCAGCTCCTGAACACCCAGCAGGGGCAGGGACCAAGCTTGAAGGGAAAACACATGAGTAAAGCAGGGTCCTTATCCTTGTTTGAGAAAGCCCAACAGGGCTCAGTGGACCAAACTGTAAGCGTCATAACTTCAAGTCAGGGCTACGATGGAGGTTCAGAGAACTGTAGGTGAGCAGAGATGGGACGCACTAATTCAACAGCGGGAACTAGGAAAGGCTTTGCAGAAGAGGTGGCAAATGGGCTGGGCCTTGTGAAATGGACAGAATTTACACAGAAAAGGGTTTGACAGGAGTGCTCAGCAGAGGCAAGTGGCTGCGTCATTACTGACCCCGACGCTACATTCAATGAGGCTTTGAAGCAAGAAGAAACTGAGAGGCCATTGGTGGCCACTGAAGAGACTCAGACGTAAGAAAAGGCAGGGCATCTGTTGGTCCTGTTTCTTTCTGCTTCCTCATCCTTTCCTCCACAAAGAGTATGGGGTGTCTTTCCACATAGAGGGACTTCCTGAGTTGACTTGAGATCCTTGCAGGACACTTACACACACACACACACACACGCACACACTACATGCTGAAGGAGAAAAAATTGGAAAATAGTACATAGACATTGATGGTGACCCAGCAGGAGCTGGGGAAGCTGCAACCCGTTTATTTCTGTTTCAGCCCCTCCCTGTTGTTCCCTGTCCTCTGGTGGTTTCCTATTGCTGGTGGAAGAGAGGCCAGCTCCTGAGCAGCCCCCATGAGGCTTCTCGAGGTCCCCTGTGACGTGGCCTCTTTCTCTTTCTCTCCTTCCTCCAAAGCCCTCTTTCTGCATACCTACCACACAGACCTCCTTGCCATTCTTGAAGAGTGCCACGCTCTTTCCTACCTCTGGCCTTTGCAGTGCTGCTCTTTCTGCCTAAAACACTCCTCACCTTGATCTTTGGCTGCTAATGCCCACCCATCTATCAGGCCCCACCTGGAAATTCACTTCCCCCGAAACACAACCCAGACTGCCAAGACTGGGGCTATGTTTTCACAGCCTCCTGGGGGCTTCCTGCTAGCCCTTAGCATTGCCTATAATTGTCTATTTATTTGTGTGATTTTTGTGTTGATGTTTCTCTTCCTCACTAAAAAAAAAAAAAACAAGGATTCCTTAGAGTGTAAGGACTGTGTGTTTCACACTCAGCCCTGTGTGCCCAGCACATAGTGCCTGACAGTTTTGCTAAATGAGTGAATGAACTCTCCACCATCTACCCTGAGTTCATTAATTGACTATACCCCTAGAGAAGGAGAAACTTAGGAGCAGGTATGCACTGTTCTCCAAAGAACCCAGCCAACACCATCCTTGCCCTCAGCTTGCCTTGCTGGGCCAGCCATTGTGCAGGGGTCAAGACGGGGGCACAATAGAGACCAAAACATGGGTGGGCATCAAATCACCCAAGGGACCAGATTTAAATACTACAACTTCTTAGGTGGTAGCCTCCAAGATTGTGATTGAGGAAGCCTGAGGAGCAGCCTCGGAGTAGATAAGGTTTTTAATGAGGTGTAACCAAACTGGAAACAACTGATCTGAGTCCTTCAGATTCTCAAGTGCTGGGATATGATCCTGATTCCTTCTGGCTGATTCCCTGGACTTCTTCACAAAGTGCTTCTCCACTCAGAAAGGTCCACCCTGGTATGCACAAAACCCCTCACACCTGTGACCAAGTCGTGATGCTTTTTTTTTTTAAGATTTTATTTGAGAGCGAGTGAGTGTGTAAGCAGGGGGAGGAGCAGAGGGAGAGGGACAAGCTGACTCTGTGCTGAGTGCAGAGCCCGACACGGGGCTTGATCCCACAACCCTGAGATCACGAGGCAAGCCGAAACCAAGAGTCAGACACCTAACTGACTGAGCCACCCAGGCGCCTGGAGTTGTGACACTTTTTGTCAAGAGAAGGCTCCCTCAGAATCCTCACACATGTAGTGACAATAAGAACAGGGCTGGTAGCAGCTCCTGTCACTGACTTACTGTTAGGCACAGTTCTGGGAGCTTGATATGCACCAGTTCACTGATCCTGCGCAGGAGTGCAATGCTGGCGGCTACCTTAGGTACTGACTGACTTGGGTCTACATAAGCACAAAGAAAGAGTGCTAGAAAGATGTCAGATAGCTTATAGAATTGCTGGCAAAGGTGAAGAGCTGGTTTAGACACAGGCAGTAACCAGGCCTGGAGACTGTGTGACAGGACGCCTCATTGTATAATCAGGAGAGTGTAGCTGCAAAGGATGGGCTCTACTTTTTATTATTATTATTTTATTTTTTAAAGATTTATTTTTTTGTTGTACAGAGAGAGAGAGCCCAGTGCGGGGCTTAATCTCATGACCTCGAGATCACGACTTGAGCCAAAACCAAGAGTTGGACGCTTAACCGACTGCCTGACCCAGGCGCCCCTTATTATCATTTTAAATCTATGTGTTCAAGTGTGAAAATCTAGGAAATTTGTGGCTTTCTAGGTCGTAAATCTGGCTACTTGGCTGATGTGGATAGGGAGCAGGCATGAAGAGTTCCAACAGACTGTAACAATTGGGGAGACTTCATTCATCTCATTTTCATTTTGGTACTGATTTTTATTTCATTTGGTACTGTGACCAAAAGAATAAAATGGGTCATGGGCAACCAAGAATCAAAAAATGTCTCCCACAATTACTATCCCCACTTATTAGATGAGCAAATTGAGGAGGTCAAGATTTAGCATGCCCAAGGATATCCAGCCCAGTCAGGATTTGAATCCAGGCAACCCTGAGTCCTGAGCCCAAGTTCTCTAAGTTTCTCTGTTTTTCTGTGTTTCATGTAGTCTTTCCTTTCTTGATTCTCAGGGTCCAGAGCTGTTCCTGCTGCAGAACCCAGTGCCACAAGCTCGAAGAATACGGTTAGCACTTGCACCCCTGAGGATAGCCTGAATCCTGCGCCAGATGGAAGAGACCCAAGCAGAAGGGCAGGGGTGAAGAAGTATGCCAAGACACTGAGGAAAAGAAGGTCTTTCCTCCAGACCGACTACACCTGTCAGGTCTCATTTCCCCTGGTGCCCTCAGCCTCCCTGGAGAGTGTGGACGACGTGTGCTACTACAACAGGGAGCCCTATCTGGCCCTTGGCGCACCCTCCCCGACTGTGTCCTCTCTGCAGGACATGCAAGGTGAGCCCGGCCTCCTGGAGACCAAGGCCCTGGGGCTGCTGGGTCCCTTGAGGAAGACCAAGAGCAAAAACCCAGCCTCCCGGGTTATGGAGATGGAGCCCGAGACCATGGAAACCAAGTCAGTCATTGACTCTCGAGTGTCTTCTATTTCTGCCATTCGCCTCCGGATTGGCCGCAACCATAAAGAGAGTTCTGGGGATGCCCCCCTGACTGCCACTGTTGCCAGTTTCCCAGCAAGTACCCCTCACTGTTCCAACCCAGGCTCACCTGGTCCAGACAATGCTCAGGAAGAGCCTTCCCAAACCTTGTCTCCATTTCAACACCCGGATGGTAGTGCCCCCAAAGAACTCACCCTAGAGCTTGGGGACGGCACCTCCTCCCTCTCCAATGCTGACCCAAACCCAGGTAGATCCTGCCTGCCCATCAGCCCAGGGCCGCACAGTGCCTCTCAAGCAGACACACTAGAGCTGGGAGGGGTCCAATCTGAAACAGGACTGGGTTCTTTGTTTACAAATCCTATGCAAGAAACTGCCCCCAAATACACAGAGCCTTCGTTGCCTCCTCCAGTCAGGTCTAGAAGCGGTGAATGTGGAATAAATTCAGGAGAGAAGATGGCTTCTTTCCCTGCAGAGGAGGAGCAGCAAGGACAGCGATCTCTGGGACACGATGGAGAAGTTACAAACAAAAATGGCACCAGTTTGTTTCATGATGAATCTGGGCAAGTTTCAGGCAACTCCGAGGAGGACCCGTCGAACGCTGTGGGGCAGACTATCGGTATCAGCGCTCCAGCTGGTGGGATCATAGCCTCCCTGCCCTTGAGGCCTCCTGTAACAGGAACTGAGCAGACCCTGCCACATTCCCCCACGGACCCCGCCAAAGGACAAAAAGAAACCCCAAGCCAAGCTTGCCAGGCCCAAGAGCAAAAACTATTGGAAGAGCTGGGTTTAGACCCCGACTTCTTGCTTGGGGACCAGACCATTCCATCAGACTTCCCTCTGCAAGGGGTCAAGGCTGAGCCACTTAGCCATGTGACAGGGGAAGATACAGCCTCTAGGGACCCTCTGCAGCAGATCTCTTTTAATCCAGGTCCTTCTCTGCCAAAGCCACTAGCATGTCCCCAAAAGGAGCCCCACTTAGAAGGTTCAAACCATTGTTCACTGTCAGAAAACAAAGGCAAAGGCCCTAGCTGAGAAGTCTTTCCTGTGCTTTGCCCCAGAAAGCCATCCTAAAGTTTCTGCCAACCTCAGGATGGCCACATCTTTGGGGTTCGTGGGTGCAAATGAAACGGTGGCCCCTAGGATTGGGATGGAGCAGTGCAGCTGCCAGTTCTCCTACGCCACGTGCTTCCGGAGCCTGCAGCCAGACACAGAGGAAGAAGACAGGGACTTGGAAGCACACCCCACAGCCCCCCTCACCTCACCGCCCTCTGCAGGAAGCCGGCTGGCCCTGCCCTGGAGGCCTGCCCGTGCCCACAGCTGCAGTGCCGAGCCCCTGTCGAGGAATAGCCACATCTGGCCAGAGTACTGCTCCAGGGCTCTGAGACGGCTGAAAGCTGCCCCTGCCGGCAGCCCAGAGGGCTTCATCCAACTCACAGAGAGCTTACTGGAATTACAAGATATTTTAGAAGCTTCTTGGGGGAATGGGAACAGACACCCCCCCGAGAAGTGCAGCTGGCACTTTTCAGAAAGCCGGAGCCACCTCTGCATTGGTTCCCAGAAGCTCCTGTCGAGCTGTCAACATGTGATCAGAATGGACCAGTCCCCCGAAGAGATGCAGGGCGCCGTGCGGGACACCTTCCAGCACCTGGTGCAGCTGGCTGGCCTATGCTTCCAGCTCACAGACTGCGGCCGCTGCTCCGGCCGGCACCGGGAGGCGGCAGGGAACCTGAGGGATGTGGTATACACCTACCGTCAGTTCGTAGAGGCTGCTAAGCTGACCTGTGAGAGAGGCTACCACGACCTGAGTGTGAAACTCTTGGCCCGTCAGTGCACGGCCCTGACGGCTGCCGTGTTCTGTTTGACCCAGAAGTTCCGGGCATCCGCTGCCCTGTGAGCGGGCCACTGGCCCAGGCCCCTGCCCTGCCCTGGACACTTTCCCGAGAAGCCCCTCCATTCCTCCGCCCACCCCTCCAAAATGTTTACTAGAGTATTCAAATAAACTGCTGCTTCATCCTGGCCTGACTCATACAGAGTGATGATAAGTTTGGGTCAAAAGCACTCACTCGTATTCATTCAACATTCACTGGAGACGTCCTCTGGGTCAGGCCATGTGTAGGCACTTAGGATATAAAGATGAATAAGACAAGTCCCTGGCCCTGGTCAGGGTGCTCACAGACCCACAGGGGGCATACAGACAATTAAATTGCCCTCAGTAAACCGTACCCTACTAGGAGTTCACCCAGGGGTGTGGAAGCAAGAGGAACTCACAAACTGTTCCAAGATGACAGGGATGAGGGAGGAAGGTGGGGGTCACTGAAAAAGGGTCTTGACTGCTCATATCACTGATTTGGCAATAACTCCTTCACGAATAGGAGTGAATACATGTCATATTTGATAGATTCTACCTTCACAAGGTTTGGTTTGCAGTGCAGACCTGGCCCGTAAGCCTGGTGTTCTGGGCCCCCTCACTATGACAAGCATAGGTTGCCACTAGGTGGCAGTAAGTTCTTAGTTGCATGGTGACCCACATCGAGGAGTGTGTGCTCTGGGCTTCCTGGGAAATTGACTGCACACCAGAATACTGCACCCTTTTTCTGTTGTAAATATCTAAAACAGCAAACATTAAAGCCATGAATTAGAGTTGCCTTTTTAAGAGTAATATTAGAGCAAAAGAAATATATTTAGTACATTTCTCACTAATCCCAGCGGAGCCAGTTAATCCCAGTTAATTTTAGCAGGACATTGGACAAGCTACTTAACCCCCCCTGTGCTTTGGTTTTCTCTTTAAATATTAAGAGTTCCTGCTTTGCAGTGTAGAAATCTAGTAAATAATCTAGTAAGTACTCAGTAAAAGTCAGTAATAACCCCCAGACTTTATGGATGCCCCTCCTAGGGTGAAACCATTTCCTACATTTTGTTTTCAGACTCCAGGAAAACTGATTTCAAGGTACCCTTGGGATGTCTTTTTCCCCTGGCTCCTCTGTCCAGACCAAAGCTGGCTTAGCTGCTCACCTGGGGTTATTAGAGCTCATTCGAGGGGTCTCTTTGTCTCTCTGGTACTCCTGATCAGTTTTGGGTCTGCACGGGCCCCTAATTCCTCTCCACCCAGAAAAATCAGGGGGCAGAATGAGAGTGTTACGTACCTAAGATCTTGGCAATTGGAGGAAAGCAATATTTTGGGAGAAGACCTCTTGTCTTCTAACGTCCCTTGTTAACTAACCAGTTAACCAGTACTTGTGCCAGGAAAAGATTTATTTTCTTAGAGGCCTGTTTCTTTTCACACAATAGTTTGAAGAAAATTTAAGTAAGGCTCTTGAACTTCGATTTGAGGAACAATAGGACACTGAAATAATAAAATTGTATGATATTAAACAGGACTTGAACACTTACCAGCAGAAAGCTCTGTGAAGAGTTGCATAATCTGTATGCTTGCAAGTTAAAGCAAGGAGCTCAGGACTTCAACTCAACCAGGGCTTGAATCCTGGCAGTGTTACTATATGCACTGCTCTGGGCCTCAGTTTCCCCAAATGACAAAAGGAACTAGTCTCATTTTGTGAGGGCCTACAGTGTGCCGGGTGCCTTACTTAGATACCTTGAATACATTTTCTTATCAATGGGACAACACCCTAAACTTGAGATTGTTATGTAATACACATTCCACATCACTGTGAGAAATAATCATGAAGGCAGGAAGAAGACTGTGAAGCTTCTGACACAGGCATTCAAATGTTTATTTCTGTTTGTCTTCGCTTCCTCCCTCCTCAAATCCATTAACTTTCTTGGGTTGCTACTGTATGGGGTTAGTAGTTTGCAGTTCCCACAAGGAGTACTAAGTTCAGAAGTTCCAGGAAATCCCTCATTGTTGAGAAGCTACAATGAGGGGTGGGGTGGAGGATGGTCCTGTTTAGCACTTTCTTTGAGATCCACAGCCCCCTACATGAAATAGGCAGAATGGGATGCAATTCAAGTGTCAATTGTTTAATGACTAAGAAACTAGCAGACCTTTGCACTTCTCCATCCTTTTTCCACTCACCATCACATTGGCTGATTCATTTCTTTATACAAACATTTGTTATACCCATTACAGGTGATGCCTGATGCAGGATAATGGATGTAAGTAATTGGATGAGAATCCTGTCTTCGAGGGCTCCTGGTCTAAGAGATAAGATGACATGTAGAGGTCCAGCCTTAACAACATCTTAATTACAAGGAATCACTAGCAAGTGGGAGAAGACTTGTCTCGAGAGACAAGCGCATACCCAAGTACATCATCCAATCCAATCATAAAGAAAGTGGGATCATCCATCATCTCCATAAGTCCATAGTTAACCCCATGCAGTGGGGGATGCTCTGGCTTTAAAAGAACAATTTTGTCATCCTAGCCACACGGAGTTGGTCAAAGTGCTAGCTGAGTGATACAATTGCTGGGGAATTAATCCCATTTTCTAGCTGTTTAATTAATCATATGCCCATGGGGTCCAGTTACTATCGCCACAGAATAACAAGCAAGATTGCCTGTACATGAGCTATTGTGGCAATTTCTCTGAAGTTTACCTCAAGTTGTCTGGCTTCGATAAACAACATTCAAAGAGAATCGGAACTAAAATTTAGCATCCACAAAGGCATGTTATTGACACATAATTTTTCTCTCTATAATAACCCTCATTTCCAGAGATAGCCAAATAAGACTAATTTGCTTGAAAAACAAGTCCAGTTTTAACATATGCATACTTATTTACATAAGGTCAGCAAGAATGATTGATCACATAGATCTTTTAGAATCTGCTTTGCTAGAACTTTTATAAGGAACCTCTAGGTTGAACTTTTAGTAGCCTCTCCAGGCCAGAAGCCAAGCCAGTGCTTGCCATCAGACGTGCCTGCGATACCTGTAGATGTGGGCGGATTCCTCTCCACGAGGTCCCCAATATATCCTGAGGTTCCTGCACCTGCCAGGAGGTGACATTCTTTACTCACCTGGTGAGGCTGCTGGGAGCTCTGTAAGCAAGGTATCAGGCCAACATTTCCAAGGGGCTTTATGGCTCCAGGTTTGATAAAGTCAACCTAAGTTCCCCAAAACTGTCCTCAAACAAAAAGGGCTTCTTGATGTTTCATCCCTCATAGTCATTTATCCTAGAAGCCACCTCTACTGACATACAATTGCAAACAAAGGCTTTAACCAAACATACTACGGCCCTCCTGGTAAAAAGAGCCTCAAAGCTCACTATGGGACGTACAGGACTTACGTTAGGACTGCAATATAAAATAAGCAACACAGTATGCTTGCTCAGCCGGACTCTAAGCGATGCTTCCCAGGCACCGGATGCACTCAATCAAGAATGAAATGAAGTCAGAGCAGGACTTCTTGAGAACCACGCCACTCTTGACTGTCTACTATTGCTACACCATTTGGGGTTTGGAAAATTTCCTCACATGTGTTCTTTTAACATTACAGTTAACTCCTGCAAGGTGTCCTGATTAATAGGGGACCTTTGTGATCAATTAAATAAGATCAAGTTATTCACTGACCTATTTGACAAAATTGGTAATTGGGGATCTTATCTAAGGGACATGATCGTAATTTGGGGCCTAATACTTGTTTTATGTTCATCCTTTTGCATGTGCTGATGCATGTATCATTTGCTACCCATCATGACCCCCTGAGGCCGTGACATGGGCCCCTGGACAGACCCCTGGATAGATTCTAACTGCCACACAGCCTGCCACCCAATTCC
>NW_024424119.1:26875447-26947429 GCF_017311325.1 Ursus maritimus
TACAAACATTTGTTATACCCATTACAGGTGATGCCTGATGCAGGATAATGGATGTAAGTAATTGGATGAGAATCCTGTCTTCGAGGGCTCCTGGTCTAAGAGATAAGATGACATGTAGAGGTCCAGCCTTAACAACATCTTAATTACAAGGAATCACTAGCAAGTGGGAGAAGACTTGTCTCGAGAGACAAGCGCATACCCAAGTACATCATCCAATCCAATCATAAAGAAAGTGGGATCATCCATCATCTCCATAAGTCCATAGTTAACCCCATGCAGTGGGGGATGCTCTGGCTTTAAAAGAACAATTTTGTCATCCTAGCCACACGGAGTTGGTCAAAGTGCTAGCTGAGTGATACAATTGCTGGGGAATTAATCCCATTTTCTAGCTGTTTAATTAATCATATGCCCATGGGGTCCAGTTACTATCGCCACAGAATAACAAGCAAGATTGCCTGTACATGAGCTATTGTGGCAATTTCTCTGAAGTTTACCTCAAGTTGTCTGGCTTCGATAAACAACATTCAAAGAGAATCGGAACTAAAATTTAGCATCCACAAAGGCATGTTATTGACACATAATTTTTCTCTCTATAATAACCCTCATTTCCAGAGATAGCCAAATAAGACTAATTTGCTTGAAAAACAAGTCCAGTTTTAACAAAGGCATACTTATTTACATAAGGTCAGCAAGAATGATTGATCACATAGATCTTTTAGAATCTGCTTTGCTAGAACTTTTATAAGGAACCTCTAGGTTGAACTTTTAGTAGCCTCTCCAGGCCAGAAGCCAAGCCAGTGCTTGCCATCAGACGTGCCTGCGATACCTGTAGATGTGGGCGGATTCCTCTCCACGAGGTCCCCAATATATCCTGAGGTTCCTGCACCTGCCAGGAGGTGACATTCTTTACTCACCTGGTGAGGCTGCTGGGAGCTCTGTAAGCAAGGTATCAGGCCAACATTTCCAAGGGGCTTTATGGCTCCAGGTTTGATAAAGTCAACCTAAGTTCCCCAAAACTGTCCTCAAACAAAAAGGGCTTCTTGATGTTTCATCCCTCATAGTCATTTATCCTAGAAGCCACCTCTACTGACATACAATTGCAAACAAAGGCTTTAACCAAACATACTACGGCCCTCCTGGTAAAAAGAGCCTCAAAGCTCACTATGGGACGTACAGGACTTACGTTAGGACTGCAATATAAAATAAGCAACACAGTATGCTTGCTCAGCCGGACTCTAAGCGATGCTTCCCAGGCACCGGATGCACTCAATCAAGAATGAAATGAAGTCAGAGCAGGACTTCTTGAGAACCACGCCACTCTTGACTGTCTACTATTGCTACACCATTTGGGGTTTGGAAAATTTCCTCACATGTGTTCTTTTAACATTACAGTTAACTCCTGCAAGGTGTCCTGATTAATAGGGGACCTTTGTGATCAATTAAATAAGATCAAGTTATTCACTGACCTATTTGACAAAATTGGTAATTGGGGATCTTATCTAAGGGACATGATCGTAATTTGGGGCCTAATACTTGTTTTATGTTCATCCTTTTGCATGTGCTGATGCATGTATCATTTGCTACCCATCATGACCCCCTGAGGCCGTGACATGGGCCCCTGGACAGACCCCTGGATAGATTCTAACTGCCACACAGCCTGCCACCCAATTTCAGCAGGAAGCGGCCAGAGCAGTCATCGTCCCACTCCCTAATGGCAGTTAGGGTTACTACTATTCCAGGGGGAGGAATAAGTAAGGGACAGGTGGGGCGAGGTAGGGAGAGATAGATAGGGGACTATGCGATCAGGCTCACAGACATCCCCAAAATGTGGAGGTGTGGGAAACCAGACATAAGGGGACAAATTGGACCACCCTACCCTAGGCATGGGGGGTGGGTCATGTGGGGTGGGTGTCTCTATGATAATCACCTGTGACCCACAAAGAATAGCCAGCCCCTAAAAAGGAAGTAAGCCATTGAAGGTGTTCTCAGTAGAGATGTTAAAAGGATTTAAGTTCCCTGGTTAGCTTTCTATTAAAGACCAACTCTAAAGGCCTTCATTGGCAACCCTGTTAGGACCCCTCTCACTCTTGAGAGCTTTCTCTGTATCTTCACTTAATAAAAACTTCTATCGCTTTACTAAAAAAAAAAAAAAAAGACATGTGGAGATAGAGGTCTACAATATAAGGCATTGTGTGCTCAGGGCGACCAAAGAGGACAGATAATGTGCTATGAGAGCTCAAAGGAGAGAAGTCATTCTGGGGTTGGGGACAGAGTAGTGATCATGGAAGTCTTCCTGTAGGAGGCAGCATTAATTAGAACTACTATGTCAAGAAGTATTTATTGAGTAGCTACTGAGCATCCTGTCCTGGATTTGGTAGATAGGAAGGTAAGTTTTGAATGTGTTAAGAAAGGAGACAAATCACTCATTTGGTGATTCTGTCAACAAATATTTACTGTGTAGTGACACTGGGAATCAAATCATCAACATGATAGATATTTCCTCAGGAACTTAAAGTTAGTAGGAAAGACACAGAAAAAAGTTTACTAACTGATAGGTGATAGAAAGAAATGAAGAGTGCCAAGATGGAGTTGGGATAAGCCAAACTTACCTGGGTGATCAGTAAAGGCCTCTCGGAAGAGGGAAGGTTTAAGCTGAAGCCTAAAGGATAAGAAGGAGACGGCCATGGAAAAAGTGAGGGGAAAGGGAAAAATATCTGCAAAGGTCTTTGGTATATTTGAAGCATTTCAAGAAGACAGGTGTGACTGGAACACAGCAAGCCAGAGGAAGAGTGATAGATGAGGTTGGTGGGGCAGCCAAGAACCAAGCCAGGAAGGCCTTGGGAAGGTTAGACTTTATATCCAAATACAATGGGAAGCCACTAGGGTTTGGAATAGGGGAGACACATAATCATCTGGCAAACGTATGTCAGCTGCATGGTGGGAGTTGGGGGTGAGGGTGAAGGGTGGGAGGGGTGGGAGAAGCAAGTGAGACCAGTTCCAAGGCCTTCCCTGTGGGGATGGACATGAGCTCATTCAAAGGTGAAGTGACACAAGAGCAGTGGCTGGGAGAGAGAAAAGTTACCCAGTTTGGCTGAGTGCAAAGTGCAGGGACTGGTAGGTGTGGTGGGAACCACTGAGGACCGTTTGAACCACTTTGCAAGCCCTGCTGAGTGGGAAGCCACGACCAGCTTCTGAGCTAGAGGTTAGAGCTGGGTTTTAGGGAAAGCCTTCTGGGAGATAAAGACTGTTTACTTTAAGCATTTAAAAATCGCTCCAGTAGCAGGTAAAGGATGGACTGAAGGATTAGGGACAGGGTGGGGGTGCTACAGGAGCTGTGGAAAGAAGAGTCCAGAGAGGGATACAGTGTGGGGACAAGGGGGGATCCAACAGGGTTGTGGTTTCTTGGGCAGGAGATATTTCCGGCTCATTCATGCTAGGGTCTCTCAGAAAGGGTGAGACCCCTAGGATTGCAGAAATAAAGGGAAGAATGAAGAGTGGCTGATAGTTTTTATCAGGCCAAAGCTTGGACAAGTCTCTTCAGGTCTCTGAGCCTCGCTTTCTCCATGGATCTGTAAGGTGAACTGGATAAGGGAGAATGGTCAGAGGCTAGACTCCTTCGTGAAGGGTCCAAGCCTGGATATCCCTGTTGTCTGCCTGGACAGCCAGGTGGTGGTGAGGGCAGCTGTGTGCTCAGGGAAGGCTATGTCAGCTCGTGGGCTCTGCTGCATGTAGGGGAGCCCAGGGGAGGGCAAGGCACCCAGGCTGTGAGATGAAGGGTGGTTCAAGACCGGTTTCAGCCCAGTTTCGCAATGTCCCTCGACAGCCATCAAAGTGCCCGGTTACCTGCCACAACCCCGAGAGGTCGGCAAGCGGCTGGGATTGTAATTCCCATCTCACAGCCGGGGAAACAGGCTTAGACAGGCGAAGCAATACCTGGGCGGTACGCGACTCCGTCATGCCAATGTGGGTGGAAGGCAAAGCCTCCCACTGGCCCCTGCTTGCCGAGCCGCCAGGCTGAGAACTACAACTCCCAGAATGCCATTCAGGGAGGGGGCAGGAACTGGAAGTGGTGCCGGAGGCGGGGCCCGATGTGCGCCGCCGAGGCTGCGTGAGTTGAGGGGTTCAGGTACGCCCGGGGCTAGTTGTGGGTCCGGCGTGGGGCTGGAGGGGTCTGGCTTGGGACTGCGGGCTCGTTCGGGGGCGGGACAGACGGCGGGAAGCGGCCCTCAGTCGTCGTGTGGCCTCGTGTCCTCCACCTTCTTGGTGGTTTCCCTTGCTGCCTCCCCTCACGCTAGCAGCCTGTGGGCCAGGCGGGGCCCACAGGCGGGGTACTTTCGGGCCTGGGGTCTGGGTGTTCTAGTGCTGAAGGTGCCAGAGGACTGGAGCCAGCTTCGGTGGACAAAATTTTAGAAAATGAGAGAAGCGTGCAAGCAGTGACTGGCCCATCACTTAGCGCCCAGGGATATGCTCATCAGGTGGGACTTGGGTTAGAAAACATCTGAGGCCTCTGTCAACTCAGAGGTGGGGGTGGGTGGGTGGAGAATTTATTAAATCCGCAAGTATTTATTGAGCGTCTGTTATGTACCAAGCCCTTTTCTAGACATATAGGGTAGTGGACAGAGCAGACAGAACACCTGCATTTAAGCAGGTGGAATGTAGGAATGGGGAAGTTCAGATAAAAGTAAGTAAAACATGTGCCATGTTGGATAGTGAAAATCAGAATAGAATGAGACAGGTAGTCATATACACTGGAGGTAGTAATGACAGCAAGGGCCAAGGCCCCGTGGTGGGAATATCCTTGGTATGTTAGGAGCAGCAAGTAGACCAGAAAGTGCAGAGGACACTTGATGGGGGAGGGAGACCTTAATGATCAGTATAGGCCATTGTAAGGATTTCAGTTATGTGCTATAAGTGAAATGGAGAATATGGCATTGTTCTGAGCAGAAGGGTAACATAATTATCAAACATTTAAGATACTTTTATTCTGCAAGGCTCAGTACTGGGTACTGGGGGTGTGCATCTGAATTCTTTATCCTCTCTTCCCTGGAAGGGCTTATAATGTAGTGGGGAAACAGGCAGATCAGCTATCATGCAAGGCTGAGTCAGATAATTGGGGCCCTGTGAAGGCAGAATGGACATCAGTCTCAAATTCTCAGCATGTACTATTATGTTGGGTGCTTAAGTAACTGTTTGTTATATGATTAGTAATTAATTTAATAACCCCAGTATTCAGTACTGGGCCTGTAATGGAGGCTTAGAAAACATTTTTTTCTTTTTTTAAGATTTATTTATCTGTTTGAGAGAGAGAGAGAGGGAGCGTACACACACACACACACACACATACACACACACACACACAAAAGCAGGGGGAAGAGGCAGAGGGAGAGAATCCCAAGCCTACTTCGAACCTGACATGGGGCTCAGTCCCAGGACCTTAAGATCATGACCTGAGCTGAAATCAAGAGTCAGCCCCTCAACCGATGGAGCCATCCAGGCGCCCCCAGAAAACACTTTTTAATGAAGAAATGAAATGCTAAATCTGGGCATAGATAACATCTCACACAGATTAAAAATATTTGTTTTTCTGTGATGCCTAATTTCACAGTTGCTTTCTGAGGATCAATGGGTGGCAAGCTTCTAATTCAATATTTACTGAGCTTCCATTTTTTGCAGACCCTTGTGCTGGCCACTAATGATACAAAGATGAAAAAGATGTGGTCCCTGCCCAATCTGCTATATTGTAGACTCTTATGGTAGTGGTTGGAATTGCCTTCATTTGATTTTCAATATTGCTATATCCCAGGTTCCTGAAAAACATCCTCAGAGATTATAGGAACTTGGAGAGATCTGAGATACAAGGAGGGGAATAGGAAGAAGGGAACGGGGGCAGTAGTGATAAAGTTCAGTTTAGTTCGACAAATATTTATTCAAACACTGCTGTTTGCAAGGTGGTACATTGTGAGCTGTTACAGTGTTTATGTAAATGTAAGTACACAGTCCCTCCTCAAAGGAATTCAGTTTGGTAGGAGAGAAAACAGGAGCACAGACCTTCGGGTGTTCTAAACAACAGTGGAAAACTCTGCAGCCCCTCCAGCTACTCCAACCCTAGCTCTCTTTTCTCCTTCTGAGCCACACTTCTCCAATGAGACATCTACATTCATTGCCTCCCAGTCATTCCCCCAAAAGGGTCTGACAAAGAGGAGGAGCTCAATGAGTATTTATTGACTGAATGAGTGGACAAACAATACAAAATGCTGTGGAGTTCAGGGGAGGGAAAGCACGTGGCTGTTAACAAACTGGCATTCATTTAACAAATTGATCCGTTTTCTTTACCCTAATAAAATGAGGTGGTTAGGTATTGGACCAGTTTATCTTAAAGTTTTTACTTTCTCTTTTTTTGAATGCCTAAATGTAGAAAAAAGTAGAAAAAAGGCACAGTAAGATTTGTGCAGTCATCTAAAGGAATGGGCATAACAGGTCTGGCTGTATTTTCTTAAAAAAAGGTATTTATAATCAACATCGCTGTTCATATGTGAACAATGCAGCACTTCTGAAATGTCTAAGAATAACTTGATATTTTCCTAGTTTCTCTAGAAATACTATATACTACTGAAGTTTGTGTATGCCATAAATTCATAGTGACACAGTGAATTGTATAAATAAATATATTAAAATTTGTACTGAGTATTAAAGAAAGGATTTCTGAGCGAAAGTAAACTTTAGCTTATATAAGAAAATGAACCAAATTTCTAATCTTTAACTTTGACAATCTAGAATGTAATTTACTTGGCCATCTTCAGGAATATATCTAGTGGTGATATGTTGTTCACATGATGTGTGATAAATACCTAAAACTGCTCAGAAGCTTACCTTTTTAGAAAAATTTAAAAAACAACACTGGAGGGGTTTAAACAACCTGTATGTCATGAGTAGTTAAATGAAATATGTCTACTTCTTTCAACAGTCCTGGGATGTAGTATTATCTCATCTCATAGAATCTGTGACCAAGAGTTAACAGTTTAGGCTCTTATCCCACTACTCACAGGTAGGAAGCTGAAAAGCATGGCTAAATCCTAAGACTGCTGTTTCCACTACAACAACCTGTCATGTCTAAATGAGAAACAAAACTAAAATTTGGCCTGATTTTGAGTGTTTGATGGAGTACAAGAAAACAGTATGAGCTCAACACTAAAAATGTTTGCTAGGAACAGGAACATCGGTCAAAACATTAGAGAACAGGGGCGCCTGGGTGGCTGTCGGTTAAGCATCCGACTCTTGGTTTAGGCTCAGGTCATGATCTCAGGGTCCTGAGATTGAGTTCCATGCTCAGTGGAGATTCTCTCCCTCTCTCTCTGCCCCTCCCCTTGCAAGCATGTGTGTGTGCATGCTCGCTCTCTCTCTCTCAAATAAAATAAATAAAAAAAAACACATTAGAGAACAAAAAATAATCTTCGGACACTACTTGGCTCTGGAGTGGGTAATATTTATACAGTTAATATAAATGCAGTTTATTGGTTTACAAATTTTAGAAATGACCAAGGGGGTAGACAAAGCCCAAAAGGATCAATTTTGGTAACACAAGGTAGAATCTCTCTTGAACATCTAAAATTAAAGCTTCAGCTTACCAAAATTGGAACATTGAAGGAAGAAGAGATATGGGGGGAAAGAAAAGGGTGTTTATGTTGAGAGCCTAACCTTGAGATTGTTGAATAAGAAGTAGAAGTTTAAAGATATTCTTTTTTTTTAAAGATTTTATTTATTTGACAGAGAGAGACAGCGAGAGAGGGAACACAAGCAGAGGGAGTGGGAGAGGAAGAAGCAGGCTCATAGCAGAGGAGCCTGCCTGATGTGGCTCGGGATCCTGAACGCCGGGATCACGCCTGAGCGAGGCAGGCAGCAACACGCTGTGCCACCCAGGCGCCCCTAAAGATATTCTTTTTTTTTTTTTTTTTAATGATTTTTTATTATATTACGTTAGTCACCATACAGTACATCCCTGGTTTCCGATGTAAGGCTCAATGATTCATTAGTTGTGTATAACACCCAGTGCACCATGCAATACGTGCCCTCCTTACTACCCATCACCGGTCTATCCCATTCCCCCACCCCCTTCCCCTCTGAGGCCCCTGCCAGTTTGTTTCTCATGTCCGTGATGTCTCTCATGTTTCATTCCCCTTCTGATTACCCTCCTTTCACTTTATCCTTTCTTCCCTACTGATTTCCTGATTCTTATGTTCCATAGATAGAGAAATCATATGATAGTTGTCTTTCTCTGCTTGACTTATTTACTTAGCATTATCTCCTCCAGTGCCGCATCATGTGTAGCAAATGTTGAGAACTTCGTTCTTTCTGATAGCTGAGTAATATTCCATATGATATGGACCACAACCTGCTTTCTTTCTTTTCTTTCTTTCTTTCTTTCTTTCTTTCCTTTCTTTCTTTCTTTCTCTTTTCTTTTCTTTTCTTTTTCTTTTCTTTTCTTTTCTTTTCTTTTCTTTTCTTTTTCTTTTCTTTTCTCTTTTTCTTTTCTTTTTCTTTTTTTTCTTTTCTTTTCTTTTCTTTCTTTCCACAGTAAAGGAGCAGCCAGCGAGAGAGGGAACACAAGCAGGGGAGGGAGAGGAAGAAGCAGGCTCATAGCGGAGGAGGCCTATGGAGATGATAGGGGTAAAACGCTGGGAACCGCCTGAGCCGAAGGCAGATGTTACTGCTGTGCCCCAGGTGCCCCAGGACCACAACTTCTTAATCCAGTCATCTGTTGAAGGGCATCTTGCTCCTTCCACAGATTGCTTTTGTGGACATTGCTGCTAGAACATTTAGGTGCATATGGCCCCTTCTCTTTACTACGTCTGTATCTTTGGGGTAAACACCCAGTAGTGCAATGGCTGGATCATAGGGTAGCTCAATTTTTAACTTTTAAAGGGACCTCCACACTGTTTTCCAGAGTGGCTGTACCAGCTTGCATTCCCACCAACAATGTAGGAGGGATCCCCTTTCTCCACATCCTCTCCAACAATTTTTGTTTCTTGCCTTGTCAATTTTTGCCATTCTAACTGGCATAAGGTGGTATCTCAGTGTGGTTTTGATTTGAATTTCCTTGATGGCTAATGATTTTATTTATTTTCATGTCTGTTAAGCCATTTGCTGTATCTTCATTGGAAAAGTGTCTGTTCATATCTTCTGCCCATTTTTTGATTTGTTTATTTGTTTTCGTGTGAGTTTGAGAAGTTCTTTGTAGATCTTGGATACCAGTCCTTTATCTGTAGTGTCATTTGCAAATATATTCTCCCATTCCGTGGGCCCTCTTGTGTTTTCTGACTGTTTCCTGGCTGTGCAGAAACTTTTAATCTTGATGAAGTCCCATAAATTCATTTTTATCTTTTGTTTCTCTTGCCTTTTGGGGATGTATCATGAAAAGGTTGCTTTGGCATCTGTCGTAGAGGTTGCTGCCAGATGTTCTCCTCTAAATTTTGATGGATTCCTGTCTCCATCGAGGTCTTTCATCCATTTGGAGTTTATTTTTGTGTATGGTGTGAGATAGTGGTCAAGTTTCATTCTTTTTGCATGTAGCTGTCCATACCCAGCACCATTTATTGAAGAGACTGTCTTTCCACACGGATGTTTTTCCTGCTTTATCAAATATTAGTTGCCCAAAGAGCCGAGGGTCACTGTGGGCTCTCTATTCTGTTCACTGGTCATTGTGTCTGTTTTGTGTGTACATATGCTGTCTTTGTGATCGGCTTTGTAGGCCGCTGGATCTGCATTGTGATGCCCCCAGCTTTGTTTTTCCTTTGTAGTTTCCTTGGAGATTCGGGCCTTTTCTGTTTCCATACAAATTTAAGGACTATTTGTTCCAGTTCTTTGAAAAATGTCCTCAGTATTTTGATCGGGATAGCATTGAAAGTGTAGATTGCTCTGGGTAACGGACATTTTAACTATGTTAATTCTTCTCCGATCCATGAGCATGGAATATCTTTCCATCTTTTATGTCTTCCTCAATGTCTTTCAAAGAGTGATTTATAGTTTCTAGAATATAGGTCCTTTACGTCTCTGGTTAAGTTAAATTCCAAGGTAACGTATGGTTTTTGGTACTATTGTAAATGGGATGGATTCCCTAATTTCTCTTTCTTCGGTCTGTTATTTTGTGTATAAAATCAACTGATTTCTGAGCATTGATTTTGTATCCCGCCACGTTACTGAATTGCTCTATAACTTCTAATAGTTTGGGAGTGGCTTCTTTTGGGTTTTCCATATAGAGTATCATGTCATCTGCGAAGAGAGACATTTTGACTTCTTCTTTGCCAATTTGAATACCTTTGATCCCTTTTTGTCGTCTGATTGCTGTTGCAAGGACTTCTAGTACTATGTTGAATAATAGTGGCGAGAGTGGGCATCCTTGTCGTGTTCCTGATCTTAAGGGAAAGGCTTCCAGCTTTTCCCCATTGAGAATAATATTGCAGTAGGCTTTTCATAGATGGCTTTTATGAGATTGAGAAATGTACCTTCTATTCCTACACTCTGAAGGGTTTTAATCAGGAAAGGATGCTGTATTTTGTCAAATGCTTTTTCGAAGGCATCGATTGAGAGGATCATATGGTTCCTGAGTCTTTTCTTGTTGATATTGATGTATCACGCTGATTGATTTGCGAATATTGAACCAGCTTTTGCATCCCAGGTATGAATCCCACTTGATCGTGATGGATAATCCTTTTAATGTACTGTTGGATTCTATTAGCAAGAGTATCTTGTTGAGGATTTTGTTGTCCCATATTCATTAGGAAATCGGTCTGTAATTCTCTCTTTTGGGAGATCTTTGCCTGGTTTGGGGATCAAGGTAATTTGGCCTCATAGAATGAGTTTGGTAACTTTCCTTCTGTTTCTATTTTTGAAATAGCTTTAGGAGAATAGGTATTTCTTCTTTGAATGTTTGTTAGAATTCCCCAGGAAAACCATCCGGGCCTGGAGTTTTTGTTATTTGGAAGGTTGTTTATCACTGACTCAATTTCTTCATAATTAATTGGCCTGTTTAAGAAATCAGTTTCTTCCTGTTTCAATCTTGGTAGTTTATAGGTTTCAGGAAGGATTCCATCTCTTCCAGATTGCTTAGTTTATTGGCATATAGCTGTTGATAAAAATTTCTAATAATCCTTCCAATTTCAATGGTGTTCGTCGTGACCTCTCCTTTTTCATTCATAATTTTAATAATCTGGGTCCCTTTCTCTTTTCTTTTGGATAAGTCTTGCCAGTGGTCTGTCAATTTTATTGATTCTCTCAAAGAACCAGCTTCTAGTCTGTTGATCTCTGCTCTACTGTACTTCTGGTTTCTTGATTGATTTCAGCTCTAATTTTGGTCAACTGCTTGCAACGTGCGTGGATTAGGCCTGTCCCTCTGTTGCTGTTCAACTTCTTGAGGTGAGAATATAAAACTTGCATTTTAGATTTTTCTATTCTTTTGAGTAGAGCTTGGATGGCTATGTATTTCCCTTAGACTATACTTTGCAGTATCCATACAGTTTTTGGACTGTTGTATTTTCATTCTCATTGGTCTCCATAAATTGTTTAATTTGATTTTTGATTTCCTGGTTTATCGAGTCATTCCTGAGCAGGATCGTTCTTAGTCTCCAAGTGTTTGAGTTTCTTCCAAATTTTTCCTTGTGGTTGAGTTCCAATTTCAGAGCGTTGTGGTCTGAGAATATGCAGGGGATAATTTCAATCTTTTGGTATAGGTTGAGACCTGTTTTGTGTCCCAGAACATGGTCTATTCTTGAGAATGTTCCATGGGCATTAGAATAGAATGAGTATTCTTTGGTTCTGGGGTGTAGTGTTCTATATATATCTATGAGGTCCAACTCGTCGAGTATGGCATTCAAAGCCTTTGATTCTTTGCTTAGTTTTTGCCAGGGTGTTCTGTCTATTTCTGATAGTGGAGTGTTGAGGTCCCCTACTATTAATGTATTTTTATTTATATGTCTCTTTATTCTGGTTAAGAGTTGTCTTGTGTTTCTTGCTGCTCCCCTGTTGGGGGCCCCTAAAGATATTCTTAAACATAGTAAAGATGTCTTCTGATAATTGTCATGACAGAGGTATGGGTATTGGACTTACGTTCCTAGGATTAAAAAAAAACAAAGCTGTAAAATTGGATTGTACGAAGAAACTGTTTTCAGGTATTGGACAATAGGCAGGACAAGACTGTTATCCTTGAGAGAAATGAGTGTGAGGTGGATTATAGGCCAAAATTATAAAGCTTCTAGAGAGGAACACAGACTATCTATGTGCTGTTAGGGTAGGCAAAGATTTCTTAGAGGACACAGAAAGCATTAACTATAAAAGAAAAGAATGATAAATTAGACAATTAAAATTTAAAATTTCTGCTCAACAAAAAGCAATGTTAAGAAAATGAATAGGCAGGCCACAGACTGGGAGAAAATATTCTCAGTACACATGTCTGAAAAAGGAGTTGTATCTAGAAATATGCTAAACTTCCACAGCTTAGTAATAAATAAAAAGATAATTTAAAGATGAGCAAAAGACTTGGTCAGAAATCTTACAAAGATATATTACAAATGACCAATAAATTGCCTGAAAAAGTGCTCAAAACCATGAACAATCAAAAAATGCAAATTAAAACACAACTAGGTTCCACTACACAAGAATGACTAAGAACTCTAACAACAGCAAATGTTGGTGATGATGCAGAGCATCTGGAAGTCTCCTTCATTGCTGACCGCACTGTGAAATGGTACAGTTACTTTGGGAAACTGATGGCAGTCTTCTATGAATTAAGTAGGCAACCATCCAATGCCCCATCAACTCTACTGTTAGGTACTTAGCCAACAGATATGAGAACATACGTCCACAAAAACACTTGTAAGAGAATGTTCATAGCAGCTTTATTCATAATAGTCCCAAATTGGAAAAATCTCCAATATTCATCAACAGGAGAATAAACATGGTGATACAGTCATACAATGGAATTCTGCTCAGCATTTAAAAGAAATAAGCTTACTAATACATGAAGCAACATGTGTGAGTCTCAAAACGTTGAGGGGGAAATGTCAACATCACTGGTTGAATCCATTTATATGATGTTTTATAATAGGCACAGTTAATCAATGGCTATAGAAAAAACAATGGTTGCTTTTGGCTGGTTGTGGGAATGGGACGGAGATTGACTTGGAAAGTGCAGAAGGCAAGGAACTTCTAGAGTGATGGAAATGTTCCATATCTTGATGAGGGTGTGAGTAACATAGGCCTATGCTTTTGTCAAAAATTCATTCGACTGGTCTATTTTCCCCTCACACACATTACTGAGCTATACCCTTAAAATCTTTGCATTTTACTATATGTAAATTATACCTCGAGAACATTTTAAAGGTCAGTGTAATTAATAGAAAAATAAAAAATAAAAGAGGTGATTTGAATTCTAGTGTTTCATAGGGAGTTGATAAAATTCAAAGTTGATTCAAGAAGTAATGGAAAGCGGGGCGCCTGGGTAGCGCAGTCGTTAAGCGTCTGCCTTCGGCTCAGGGCGTGATCCTGGCGTTCCGGGATCGAGTCCCAAATCGGGCTCCTCGGCTGGGAGCCTGCTTCTTCCTCTCCCTCTCCCCTGCTGTGTTCCCTCTCTCGCTGGCTGTCTCTCTGTCACATAAATAAATAAATAAAATCTTTAAAAAAATATATTAAAAAAAAAAAGAAGTAATGGAAAGCATATGATTTCAGGTTAAGGCGTGCATTACCAAATGAACTAAAAACACCTGGTTAATGGGTTGCCACTAGAGATGGGAAGGGTTGGAGTGAGGGTCATTACTTTTCATTATAAACAGTTTTGTTGTTTTTGTTTTTTTGTATGCATGGAATATATTACACGGATTTGCTTTTGCTGAGATCAACTTTTCCAAAGATGGCGGTAGCACACTGGACTCAGAGGAGCAGCTGCAAGCAGTGGACATAGCAGCGTCCTTTGCTGTGACACTTAGCTATAGACTAGAGCATTTTTTACTCACAGCCTTCCTGGGGATTTTGAACAGCACTTTGAAATGATGGCATTGGTTAAGTGTGCCATAGCGGTGGTTCTCCATATTTTCCTACTTCAGCACCTCTGATGGATATTAATATTCTCAATGGTGACTGTGGCTTTCAGCTGCGGTGATACTTAACTGAGTTGGGAGAAGGAATACATAGTTTGGAAAAGCAAATTGTGAAACATCACCAGCAACCTAGAAGTATTCTTGGTTGATTTTGGGTAACTGTTCACCATAGTTTTTGGCTAACTCTTACTCTCCTAGGATATTTCTAGTATTGGATTGTGCATACAGTAGGTGCTCAGTAAATGTTTGCTAGAGGAATAGTTTTGGATATAAACCGAAACGTAATGGAGGAGGTGGCTTTTGTCATTTCTGCCCAACTACTGCATGCATTTTGAAGAGCACAACAAATGGCTCGATTACCTGTGTCACTGCAGCAGTGAGTAACTGGTGATTGCTTGGAGTTGTCAGGAGTTGTGTTTGTCTTCCAAGAAGTGGATTTAGCTTCCTTAGTACTGAAACATTTCTGTGCTGACCCATTTCTCTGGAAGACGCAGATGCTTTTTTCTCCGTAAATCAGTGTTAATATTTTCCACACTTGTACTCCTTTAACAACACAGTACCACTATTTGACATTTGGACGTAGGGAAATACCTCTGTAAGGGAAATAATGTAACGTCTCACATCATTTCTCTAACCTGGGTGAAAAGGACAGAAGACTAAGCACATGGACTGGAAAGTGGAAGGGAGTGCTAAGAAAACAGACTCACGCGTGCTGCAGGAGCAAGAAGTCATCCTAGAGGATACAGGCGAAGATAGCATCTCCGAAAGCTTCCAGCTTCTACAGATCGATGTGGAATGCGAGCATCGGGAGGGAGAGACGCCGCCCACAGGTGGTGCAGTGTGGAGCTCAGTAAGTGCAGCAGGTTGCCCGGCCGTGGGCTCTGGGGTGATGCTGTGTCCCAGAGACCCCTTGTATAAGGGTAGGGCCTCATAACAAAAAGACTAGGAATGAGTTTGGTGTGTTCCAAAATTGGATGGATTTCCTGCTAACTGGTGTAAGGTTTCAGTTCCACTTGAGTTATAAGAAGAGTAAATCAAGTTCAAGAGGAATTCTTGATACACCTCAGAAGGGTCAGGAAATCTATTTTGGGCACGTTGTATCTCTTTCTTGGGGCTCCACTTTCTCTGAACATAATCCAGTCTATTTTTTTTTTTTACAGTAATATCCTTTTTCTCTCCTAACTTTAAATCTGATTTAAAAAAATAAGTAACTTTCGAATATTCGTTTTCCATTTTGGTGCTTACAAAGTTCTCAATTTTGTTTTCTGGATAACATAAGAAAAATGTCCAAAGAAAACAGAGACACTGGGAAAAGATAGTTGCAGCAAAGAAGAGCAAAAGAAAGCAAGAAAAAGAAAGAAGAAAGGCCAATCGTGTAGAAAATTCAGGTAACAATACATCAGATTGCTGGAGTAATCATAGTTATGTCTTAGTAGACTGGTACCTGCATGTTCCTAGGAGAATAGGAATATTGTTCGTAAGTAAAAACAAACATTTTGGATGTTTGTTCTATTTTGTTGGAAATCAGAGTATCAAAGAAAGCAAAATTTAAGGCTGCCTTTCACGTATCTAGTGCACCTATGTGTTTATAAGCTCAGAAGTAAAAGGAATGATAAAATTAGCTAGCATTTATTCTGTGTTTTGTGCTAGGTTCACTGCTAAGAATTTTATGTGTATTTCCCTAAAGAGTAGGTGCTTTTATTATCCCCATTTTGTAGGTAAAGAGACTGAGGCTCAGAAATTGAATAACGTGCCCAGGATCATATAGTAATAAATGAATGGACTGAACTCTGATTTAGACCCAGGAATGTGTTCCAGAGCCCACGCTCCACACCACTGTGCTGTACTCAAATGAGTGAATGCCTGGCATGAGTTTCAAGCTTCTCTTTATATGCAAAAAGTACTCACTTGGCTGGTGAGATTTCTTACTGAACGTATTCCTCTGTTTTCCCACTTTTATTCCTTTCTGATATTTCTACTCTAGGCATCTGCCCCCAGCACAGCAAACGTTTTCTGAGATCCTTAACCAAGGAGAGACTTTTGGAAGCCAAACACTCAGGACCAAGACTTTGTATTGATCTGAGTATGACCCACCACATGTCTAAGAAGGTACGACATCCATTAAGCTCTGAATTCCTGCTCACGTGAGGGAGGTCCAGAAGGGAGCAGCTTTGACAAAGAGCATGACCAGGTCCAGCCTCTGTAATTCTGTAGTAAACCAGCAAAATTGTTCAGTTTCGTACGCGTGGCTACTCAGTTCCAAGATCGTTGTTAAGAATCAGGAAGAGAATAGATATCCTCTGGTTTAGTTTGCAAAGTTTTATCTTCTGTTTCGAGCCCCACACCGTTACCTCTTGTTTATGGTGTCCGCAGTCTAGATGGGGCCTTTCATGTTCAGTTCTCCAGAGATGAAATCTGGTTTTCTACCGGGAAGAATACTTGCCTGGTTGCATGTTGTGAGGAGGTGACCTGGTGGGCCTTCTTCCGGCAACATATGTGTTTCAATCGTTTTCCTTTCACCCTCTTGTGAAGGAGGGATTCCACCCTGGGGTTCTAGGGATGGCTGAAGAATACACACTTGACATTGCATGCTAGGCAGGGCCATATGGGTTACACTGAGGAATAGAATGAACAACCAGGGACTGTGGGAGGCAGGCTTTGTAGTGTCACGAGGGTGGAGTACCCCTTGGTTCCTGCAGGAAGATGTGATTGATTTGCTGGGAATAACTCTGTGGGCTAGCAGGGAATCGAAACCCACTACTTGGGGAAAGCAGGAACTATGTTTGGTCCCTTTGATAGAAAGGATTGTTTAGGGAACCTTATCCAAGGGAGCAGAATTGGGAGAAGAACTTGCAGTTGGGTTTTTCAGGGCCCACCTGGTTTCACCAGATGTCTAGACAACACACGGTAGTGGACCTTCATTTTAGGCCTTACACCACAAAATGGATTTTTCTGTTTGCCAACATCTCTGTTGTATGTGCTGCTGTTCGCATGTTTTTCAGAGAAATTAGGAAGACTGAAGATCTGGGGTTCTTACATGGAACCTCTAAGTATAGCCCTCTGAAAAGGTTAACCAAGAATTTTCTACTGTTTATATTAATTGAGATATCAGATTAAATCAAACCCAAAGTGTTTTTTCTCTCCTGAAACAAATCAGGCCAGATTGTGAAACTACCTTTCTTTAGGGTTTGTCCCTGAATCAGGAAGGAAAGTTAAAACTTCTGACCCTAGTACATCTCCTAGAGTTAGGGAGAAGGTGCTAAGTTTATCTGATGAGTATAAAAAATGTCTGTATTCGTGAGATTTCCCAGAGTAGCACTCAGTGAACTTGCTGAGTAACCATTTGTTGATAATGAATTTAGAAGGCGTGTGCATGTTTCCAATCTAAGCTGTCCTAATTTCCTTGAAGGAACTAAGTAGACTGGCTGGACAGATCCGAAGGTTGTATGGTTCAAATAAAAAAGCCGACAGGCCATTTTGGATCTACCTCACTGGATTCACAACAGACAGTCCCCTGTATGAAGAGTGTTTGAGGATGAATGATGGATTTTCTAGTTATTTGGTAAGCCTCATTGTACATATTACTTGAAGTGTCCTTTGAAAAATATGTTGTGTGGCAGTGGTAAATTTTTTTTAACTTTTTCATATTTTGATATAAAAACATGTGAATTATTTTCACCATTGCAATCTAAAAAACTTTAGAACCTCTCATCAGTTCTTATATTTCTAAACTTTCATCCTTCCGCCACATTGGTAAACTAATATCACTAGTCTCTAGACTGTATTTTGTATCTTGTGTATTGTATGTTAGACCATATACTCTACGAGTGTTTTGGGGAAATGCCGTGACTCCTTTGTTGTTCACAGTAGTGCAGAATTAGGGAACATGAGTTGTGGGGGAAGAGAAAATCCTTATGGAAGTAATGTGGATTCAAGATGAGTTTTAGGGAATACTCACTCTTTCCCTCTTTCCCTAGGGGCTCATGAATGTAGTGATTGTAATACAGGCAACAGTCCAGATCACTTCCTAAGAAGTGCCACTAAAAATGTCCTGTGTGTTTGTGTGATGTAGCTGGGCCTGGGTGGTGTGAACTTTGCTAGGGAGGTCCACAGAGGCAGTGAGTGTGAGAGTACGCTGTGTGGTCCTGCACAATTAGTTGTGGTTGCTGTTACCGTCTTAATAGTCCGTCCTATAATACACCATTTCCAGCTTTTCTTCTCTATGTGTGTTTTATGATTCTTGTACGTGAGCCCGACAGACCCACTCTTAGGGCTATGGAGTTCCCTTGCTTTCCCATCATCATGCCTTTCTTTGGTGATTCTCCCCATTTTCAGTGCCTCCTCCTTTTGTATGTATCAGTCAATCTCACCTCTTTTCAGAAACCGAGTTCCAGCATTCCCTTCAGTAGAAGATCGTCCCTGGTATTGCCTCCCTCATCTGTTGTCCTGGGGCAGCCTTCCTGTACATCTGTTAGGGTCTCTTGTTACTCTCGGTCTCATTTTGTAGAGTTGAATGTCTGTCCTTTCTACTTGCCCTCCCCAGCTGAGCACTTTCTGAGAACAGATTGTCAGACATGTATCCCCTTGATGCACGTAGGGCCATGCCTAGTAGAGAATAGATGCCTGGTAACTAGTTGCTGCAGTGCGGGCTGCATCTTAACCTAGTTCACACTATATTGGATTATTTACATTTTTCAGCTAGACATAACAAAGGAAGACTGCTTTAGTTTATTTCCTCTGGAAACCCTTGTGTACCTGACTCCTGACTCAGAACACGGTATGTACTTTACTGCATGGATTCATGTAGCACTTTGTTCTTCGTCCTGTGTTTGATTACTCCCTGTGTTAGAACTTGTTAAAGCCATCCAAGGTGTATCAGAAAAAAAAAAAAGGGATGAACATTAATTGCACACCTCTTATGGATGGATACATCACTGTGCTTTCCATATGTGCTGCTGTGTGCACAGCTGTACAAATTTAGCGTCTCCAGCCTCGGCTGGGCCTTGTGAGCTGCCTGGCAATCTTTCCCAGTTTCCCCAGGCAGCTCCCTTCCTTGGCCTCTTGGATCAATGTTAGATACATATTTTTTCCAGAAAATCAACTATTTCACAGAATTTTCAAATTTATTGGTATCAAGTTGATCTTAGTATTCTTTTCTAATTATTTCACATTCCTCTGTCATTTTAATTTTGTCTCCTTTCTGAATCCTAATGTTGATCTGAATCAACTACCTTTTTTTCTTGATTAGATATGCCAGAGCTTTGTCTTTTCAGAGAATGAGCAAATCTGTTACCTTATGGTTTTCTATTTCATTAAATTTCTACTTTTATCATTAATAATTCTTTATTTTTACTTTCTTTGGATATAGAAATTATAAAACCAATTTCATCTCAATGGCCTTCATTTTTTCATTAGCTCTTGAAGATATTGATCTAAACAAAGTTTACATCCTTGGTGGACTTGTGGACGAAAGCATTCAGAAGGTAAATGTACATTTTAGACGTAACAACTATATTTTGAAAAGTGGGGCTTACTTTCAGAGGCAGCTGCCATATCATAATCTTATGCAAAAGGCCTAAAAACTCAGAGAATAGGAAGAAGGAGCCTATCCTGCCTAGGTTGGCCCTTCTACTTGTGAAGCTCCCTGTCCTCATCCGTGTTAGCGATCCCCTGATCTGACAGTCCAGTCAGGAACTGGAATGGGGAGTGTTTGGTAATTCCATAAATAGCCATTGTTGAACTCCTTTCTTCTCTCCTCTCTTCAGTTCTGCAAGGGTGACTATGATCTTGACCAACGAAGCATTGACTCACAATTCTTACCAGCTCTTTGTTCTTTGTGAGAGAGGAGTTTGCTCCTTCTTAGGCCATCTTTTCTGCTGATGTAGGACTTATCCCATAATCTCAACATCAATAGGACTGTCCAGATTTCTTTTGTTGAATTGAAATTTTATTGGAATAATTGGAGTTTTTGAAATATGTTCCTATTATACACGTATTGAGATATTGTTTATATTACTAATTAACATATTGCCTACACAATAAATAATGATATAATAGTCAAAGTGTATAAAAAGAACTACAGTGAGGAATACGTCTCCCTCCCATCCTTGTCCTGCAGTGCCCCACACCTTGAGGTAACCACTGTTTTCTTTTTTTTTCTTTATATATATATATATATATATATAAAATTTAAGATATTTATTTATTTGAGAAAGAGAGAGAGCGCACATAAGCAGGGGTGGGGGAGAGGGAGAAGGAGGCTCCCTGCAGGGAGCCTGTTGAGGGACTCAGTCCCAGGATCATGACCTGAGCCAAAGGTAGATGCTTAACGGACTGAGCCACCCAGGCGCCCCAACCACTGTTTTCTTGTGTATGCTTCTTGATATAGTCTGTGATCACACAAGTATTTGTTTGTGGATATATTATGTATATATATTTTTTCATATACATAAGTGTATTTTATATATTTTTTTCATATCTGTATGAGATATACACACAAATTTAATACAGATGATACTTAACTGAGCTGCACGTATTCTAAAAGGGTCAGTGTTCCACGACTCAGTAGTGATAATCTAAAAAATAGGTGGGGGGTGGAGGTAGAATTCTCTTAAGAATGCCAGCTATTAAATGAGAAATACATAATAGAATTTGAAAAATCGTTATTTTGTCACTCCCAGGGTAACCATTGATTCAGGGAACTGGTTGAATGTAAGGTTGTGGGGAACTGGCTCTTCACATGGTCTCAAAGTATCATCCCACAGATTACAAAGGCAAAAATGTACCATTACAGTGAAGCGATCTGGAGGTCACCATCTTACCAAATGTTCAAACTTAGAATCACCAGTAGTGACATTATGTGCTTCCTGATATGATGGAATCTCACTTGGGAAGTATTCTTACTGGAAAATGTTTAAACTACGTTTAATCATGAGGAAACTGAATGTGAGACATTCTGCAAGACAACTGGACTACACTTTCAAAAAAAGCCAACGTAATGAAAACTAAAATAGTTAGGGAGGCTGTTACAGATTAAAAGACATTAAAAAGACGTAACTGCCAAATGCAATCTCCCACAGCAGAGTGACTGCCCCTTTTTTGAGGCAAAGTCTAGAGGGTCAGTGAGCAGTGTATGATCAATAGATGTGCAGTTTTAACACATTGTCTCTCTCCAGCAGTATTTAAATTGAGAAATAATTGGCATAACGATTGGTATAGAACTTTTTGGTTGTTACTGGAGAGTTTGACTTTGTCACAGAAAATATGCTGAGCACATATCTTCAAGGGGAATTGTTTTATCTTTAAATGTTCAGAGAACAGAAACTAGGCTGTGAGTTCCTTCAGGGCAGCATCCAAGTCTCCTACTAACTTTGGATTCTTGTACTCCAGTTCAAAATGTTTGTAAAAGAATAGACTTTAAAAAAAAATCGTAGACCAAAAAATAAATAAAATCGTAGACCTTGTATGCAAAGGAGTGTTATCCTTCAAAGAAGTCCTTTGAGCAGCCGTACCTTTATCTTCTCTGAATTGCATCACTAACACATTTTGGAAGTTCTCTCCTGGAACTGTGTCTCACGTGAGTCTGAGCAGCAGGTAGGCCAGTGTTAGAACAGAGGTGCGAGGCCTGCTTCAGGCAGCTCCAGTTGGTTAGATCACACTAGTGGCAGTCAGTGATAGCACTGTAGCAAAGGACATCAGCAAGCTCGAACAAGTTCGGAAACGTTTGGCCTGAAAGATGAAGAGACTCTAGACTAAGTTGTAGTCAAGGGAGAGGCGACAGAACTGAGACTACCGGAAGGGTGCACAGGGCATGACCACTGCTGTTGCGCACCTGAATGGCCTTCGTGTGGAAGAGCCCTTTTACTTGCTTGGTGTGGCCCTGGGGGAGATGGAACTAGGACAAATGAGTGGAACGCTCAGGGAAAACAGAAGATTTGGCTATCAAGAATTTCCATTTAACCCATACTGTCAAAATCGGAATAGGCTTCCCCAGGAAGCACGGAACTCCGTCACAAGGATTGTCCACTTAGGGACAGAGCCCACTTGGGAAGGAGGCCATGGAGGATAGACAAAGATTGGATGGATATTTGAAGTGGGATAGTTAACTGTTGAGGCCCCTTCCAAACCCAAGGATGTTAATTGTCCCAATAATCTAAACCTTTCTCTTTAATCCTGAAATTGTAAGTAGGTAGGTGATCTTTCCAAAGCTTCTTACAAGGTAGCAAATATAATTTAAACATCAGTTCGTGACTCAGGGACATCTTTAAAGGGATATTAGTCACTGTACTTCGATCCTAAATAGCCTCAGATTTTAGGGGTTTGTTGATTTCTTATAACTCCTTTCTGCAGTTTTCAGAGCCCTTCCTTTTAATTGGGCTGTGTGCTCTCACACCTCAGTGCTGTCTTGCTGCTTGTGGTGTATCTGACTTGAATCCTCTCTCGTCTCTAATTTGCTGCTGCCGAATGGCTATAAGCTGAAAACTCCATATATACAGAATTGTGACTTACCGAGTTAGGGTCAGGAGTGTTCTCCTCTGATTGATTAGACTGCTTGAACTTCTGGATACAGATTGTACCTGCCAATATGCCTCTCTTATTTCCTTCTTGGTTGTAAGTAGTAAATGGAAACTAGTGGATACATGACTCCCAAGTGAGATGTTTGCTGCACAAGCAAACGTGGAACAAGTAAATACTCTTCATTATCTGACGTTTCTTCCATTCTACCATAGGCCACTGATTTTTAATACACTTACCATTTAATTATGATTACAGATGGAAATTGGAGTGGTGGTAAATAGGGTCTGTCACAATTTATTATGCATAGTACAATGAGAATATCTTTGTCATTTTTAAAAGAAAAATCTTTAACTGTGATTCACAGAAGGTGACCTTTCAGAAAGCCCGAGAACATTCTGTCAAGACAGCCCGCTTGCCAATCCAGGAATACATGGTCAGATGCCAGAATGGGAAAAACTATCATTCAGAGATATTGGCCATCAATCAAGGTACTGCTGACATGGCCCACACTTTACATGTGTTAGTTCTGGTGCTACTTCTTTGCATTGTGTTTAAGTATAAACGGCCCTTGAAGCAGCCCCTGCCCCCCCGCCCCGGGACTGATGTGCTCAGATTTTTTTGCGTGCCCTTTGTGACAGATACTCTGGCCTCTCAGAGGCATTTTTCATTTTCTTCTTAGATCCCAGCTATGTTAAAGATCGTGGAAATTTTTCCCTTGGCCTAAAGTGCCCTGTATTCAACCCATCATTGAACAGTGAATTCTTATTTGTCCTTCGGAATTCAGTCCAGGGGTATCTTTGCTGCTCCCTTCCACCTCTCAGCCATGTCAGGGCTCTCCTTTGTGTTCCCGTTGTACTGTTTTCCTCGCAGTGTGGCCTCACTGTCCGTTCACAGGCTCCTATCTCTCCATGTAGGCTGAGGTCCTTGTGGGCAAGTCGGTCCATGTGTGGTGCAGAGTAGCTCTGTTGAATGAAATATTCCAGAACACCTTTTTCCTCATTAGTCCTTTACTAGTTCTTTTTCCTCACTATGGTCACTATGTTTTCTTTTTACCCTTCTAACAGTATTTGATATCCTGGCCACGTACTTTGAGACTCAAAGCTGGCCTGAAGCATTGAAGAAAGGAGTTTCTTCCAGAAAAGGCTACATTCTTCAGAACTCAGTGGATGATGGACAGCCTAAGGAGCTGCAGAAGGCAAAGGTGCTGGAGGTGCCTTGACTGAAAAGCAGAGAAGAGAGCACACACTTGCCTTTACTTGACATCTTGGATCTTCACTAGAATATAAGTTACTAATAACAGGGACCACATTTTATGCTCTTTTCTATCTCCCATAGTGCCTAGCTCACAGGAAGAGCCCAGATATATGTTGACTAAGTAAAAAGTTTACATAACAAGGAATTAGCCCTCAACTACATGGCTTTGGATGTATTAATTCATCTTTTATATACCTATTTGTGAAATACCTATTCTTTAGAGATAGCTAAAATAATTAAATAATTATTGTTGTATCAAAAGTTTAATTTTCACTCAACTGGCATCATAAAGTTGTAGCACTTTCTCCAGCCTCTTCTGATCATGTTGATTTTCCCCAACTCAGGAATACACTTTACATGTTTTGCAGGACCAGCCTGTTCTAACCTAGCCCTGCTTTAAGCCTCCATAGCACTTTGTTGCCACTTGTGGCTCCTACCCTGTCTCCCCTGCTGAGTATGGGAGTGGAGGGTTTCTCTCTTCCTTAGGGTAGCCTCCTAACAAGACACTTGGTGGGAGTATCTTTACATCCTTCTGAGCCTTGTACAAACTAGATTTTTCATATATACTTGTAACTGACAGGTCAAATTGAAAAACAAAAACAAAGTATTAAGTCTAACTTAAAAATAAGCAGAAAATACATTGCCTCTGACACAAGCATGTTGGATAACCTCTCATTACACAAATCTCAGTGATCCCTTTTCTCATATCTTAGTTACATACAGTTGTTTCAGTTGCTCTGACCAGTTTGGGTCAGTGAACTTGAAAGCTAAGCTGTTAGCAAATTCAGAAAATGTCATCTAGATCTCAAAAGAACCAAAACGTTACTTCTCTGCTCTGTCCCCTCCCCTTCAGAATTTAATCCTTCAGGAGCTATGATCACCTTACAAATTATAAGTGTCTTTTTATTAAAAGCAGCCCAGGCTTCAGGAAACATCTTTGGGAATATATAATGCTCTTTGGTCACCATATTGAATGAGTTCTATAATCTCTGTCATCCAAGAAGGGACCTCCTGTGGCTAGGCTTCAGGGGTGACTCATACTCTCAGGGAGGTCTCTACCCTCCAGAACACTCACCGAGATCATCACCTCTAAAGGCTTTGCTTAAAACCCCAAACAGCACGGAAGAATTTCCTCTCCAACTCTATCACCTCTACCATTTTCCCAAAACCTAGGCATGTAGTCTTGGACTTGGGTTCAGAGATCCTCATCAGTGTTATTTATAAAACAAAAAGCTGGACATACCCAAAATATCCTATAACATGAAAATGAAATATAACTTGCATTTTTTAATAGCAATCATGTAAGAAATACATTAAATGTTGTTTGAAGTGAACAGACTACATCACAAAGTAGTATATAAGGTGGAATCCTGTAATTCCAATTTGAAAAATACACTGTGTCTACAGTGTACTTGCTTCTTTATGTATTCTACATTTTCTGTGAACATGTTTTACTATTATCAGAAAATAACTTACTTTATTTTTTTTTTAAAAGATTTTATTTATTCGACAGGATAGAGACAGCCAGCGAGAGAGGGAACACAAGCAGGGGGAGTGGGAGAGGAAAAAGCAGGCTCATAGCGGAGGAGCCTGATGTGGGGCTCGATCCCAGAACGCCGGGATCACGCCCTGAGCCGAAGGCAGACGCTTAACCGCTGTGCCACCCAGGCGCCCCTAGAAAATAACTTACTTTAATGCTTACTTCCGGTTTATTATAAATGCTGCACTTTAGAAAAACTAAAGGAGTTAACACCAAATAAACTATAATACTTTTAGTAAACTTTATTGTAAAGAAAAAAATACATCATTATTTCATAATGATTTTTCTCACCCAGAAGAACATGGGTGGCAATTAGTAACATTTTTATAAAAATATTTTATTTAGGACTTTAATAAGACAATTTATGTACATTCACATTTTGTCTTCTGAACGTTTAATGGGGAGAGGTTCCCCTGAAAAATTTTTCCCCAGGAAACCCACTGTCTCTTGGGTCAAATGACCCGTTAAAAATTCCACCTAACTTTCTGCCAATCTGGAGAAGATCTGTTTTCTTTGATCTGCTGTCATGTGTTCACAAGCTTCTAAAATGTTTGCCAGAATTAAGGTCTGCTGAATGGTTTTTGCCTTAACCCATATTCTTCCATTCATCCCAAATACTATCTCCAGTGGGTAGAGTTTTCCCACTTCTTGTAGGATTTCACAGTCTGGAGCCAGAAGCCTGGTGAGGAGATGGAAAGTAAATTTAATAAAGTGGTAGGGTGTGACCTGACTCTCCTTTAAAAGAATACTCCTAGTTTCTGGACAGTTCTCCATAGTTATTAAAAAACCTACCAACATCATCCAGGAACAAGGCACATGACATTTGCTGCCCCCTTTCATCCAAGCACACTTAGCCATATACCACAGGTCACAACAGTGGGTTATATGCTCTACAAAGAAATAACTCCCTGTGTCACCAACTTTACAAAAAATGTATAAAGTTCTACCACTTATACTGTCAGAGCACTTTATTCCTAGGCTTTAGAATCATAGTTTTTTTTTTTTTTTTTTTTTTTTTATCTATGGTGGTAAAAGAACAGTTTAAGCTTATTTTCCTGACCATATAAATTATTCCCTGGTATTAAATTTAGTACTTGGAGAGAAGCATTGACTTTCAAACCACAAGGGTGCTGGTTGGTTAATAACATGTTTGTCTTCAACTAATAGTCCAAATCTGCAGAATAAGTAACAGAGAGACATGCAACACCGAGCTCTGAGACTCAGGGGCTCTAGGAGTAAAGCTCTTTAACAGGCCACAGCTCTGGGTAGGTAAAGGTCTAAACACCTAACAGAATCTAACTCTGGAAACTATTAATTCTACCAGGACAGAATAGCAGGAGCCTTATGTGAATGTATTCATAAGCTTTTAGTGCACATCAGCCTACCTGCATTCGGCCCCCATTACTAGAAAAATCTGGTCATTTTGTACAATTGTAAATTGTATCTATATTCAAATGACTTAGAAGGAGGAAATGCCAGTTTTCATATTTGGATTTGAGTATATCAGCTACAAGGAACAGACTTTCTGGGAGAGAAGCCTAGATTCCATACATATCAACACAAAAACTACACCACCAGATACATGGTGAATTTACTGTATTCACATGAAGAGAGAATGGGACTAAATACATGAGTTTATAACTCTGCTAAAAATGGACACTGATTTTTAACTTTGAGGATATTCAGACATTGTTGCAAGAATCCAAATCCCAAAGATGAGTCAGCTTTCCAAGAAGGTATAACTATAAAAGAAGATAGGTGAGCCAGAAGGCATCAGGACTTACTTTCTAATTAAGCCCAAAGTCACTTTAAAAAGCAGACCGTCCTGTCCGATCACCCCCATTCCACTGGCTCGTCCACAGCTGTCAATACAGACCATTTCTGGTTCCATATCTTTATTAGCAACCACAAATTGGCCATAGATGAGATCTCCAACCTAAAATGATAATTCAAAAACAGTTCATTTCAACAAATCATTCTTTTATTTTTTTAAGATTTTATTTATTTATTTTAGAGAGTGAGTGCATGAGCAGAGGGGAGAGGGAGAGGGAGAAGCAGACTCCCCACTGAGCAGGAGCCCGACGTGGGGCTCAATCCCAGGACCCTGGGATCATGACCTAAGCCAAAGGCAGACGCTTAACTGACTGAGCCACCCAGGTGCCCCTCAACAAATCATTCTATAGGTGCCTCCGGTTCTTTCTCATGGGCAGCAATGCCAGCCATCTATATTTCTGGGGCTAACAAACCAATTATCCTCCAGAATACCCACAGTCACTCCGGAGTTGAGTCTTTAAAAAGGCAACATTAAGGGACACCTGGCTGGCTCAGTCTGTTAAGCATGTGCCTTTGGCTCAGGTCATGATCATGGGGTTCTGGGATCGAGTCCCACATCGGGCTCCTCGCTCAGCAGGGAGCCTGCTTCTCCCTCTGCCTGCCACTCTTCCTGCTTGTGCTCGCTCTCTGACAAATAAAATCTTTAAAAAAAAAAAGGCAACGTTAAGATGTGTACCCTCCTCAGACTGAGAGCTATCTCAAAGACAACATCCTCTAGGATTACACCATCTGATACACTAGCCATTACCCCCATGTAGTTATTTAAACTTAGAGTTAAATTAATTAAAGTTAGATATTTAAAATTCAGTTCCTCAATTGCAATAGCCATATTTCAAGTGGTCAACAGCTACATGTGGCTAGTGGCTACCATACTAGTCAGTGCGGATGTAAAACACCAGCATCATCACAGAAAGTTCTAGTAGATAGCACTATCCTAGGGAATTACAGAAGACTGGAAACTCTTGGCATGCAAATTATGCAAAGCAAAATGAACAATGGTACTTTACTGATACTTCATGCAAGACTTACTTAAAAACCTCAGATGGGGCACCAGTGGCTCAGTCAGTGAAATGTCCAACTCTTGATTTTGGTTCAAGGTATGATCTCAGGGTTGTGAGACTCCACCCTCAGTGTGGGGTCTGCTTGAGATTCTCTCCCCCCCCAAATAAAGAAATCTTTAAAAAAAAAAAACTCAGAGTTGAACTTCAAAATGATGAAACAAAGGGAATGAGGAAAGAGAACTTGTTCTGTTGTGTATCTACTATTCCTTGATGACTAGCAACTAAAGAGAAACAAAAACATTCTTTGCATTTCAAGAGCATTTGGTCTTGGTGGGCAGTGGGGATGTACATATAAATAACAAAGTTCATTTAAGACTTTGTAGGTGCTAAAGTTACAAGAAAGGTGACTGTAGACGGATGGTTTGACAGAGGTGGTGGTGCTTAGCCTGGGTCTCAAAAAATGAGCATGTGTATCATAGGCTAAGGGGATAGAGCAATCCAGATAGAGGGGACAGCATGAGCAAAGATGCCAGGGCAGGGACTTATGAATTCAGTCGTACTACTGAATAGTTGGGGGGGGGATTCAAGCATATAATTATAGATGAGGGAAGACTTCTGGAGTATAATGCCAATGAAATCTGTAGGCTCTAAAGATTTTTTTTTTTTTTTTTGAGAAAGGGGAGCATGTGAGGCTGTCAGCTCTCAAAAGCCCAGATGGAAGGACAAAAGTGTACAGGCAGGGATGTTAATGAGGAAGTCACTGACCAAGTCTGGTCAAAAGTAGCTAAGATCTGGGGGTGCCTGGGTGGCTCAGTCGGTTAAGCAGCTGCCTTTGGCTCAGGTCATGACCTCAGGGTCCTCTCCCCCTGCTCGTGCTCACACACACTCTCTCTCTGAAATAAATAAAATTAAAAAAAAAAAAAGGAGGTAGCTAAGGTCTGAACTTGCAAAAGGAAGATATACATGGATGAATGAGCAGAACATCTGAGATAGAAACAAACAGGATCAGTAAAGATTAAGCAACTAAAGACAAATGAAATGTTAGTGAGAAGGGGGAAAGAAACCACCAAATTTCTGGATGGACAAAGTGCGGCTACGCTACCTGAAAAGCCCAAATCGAAAACCTGAGGTAACAAGACTGCTCCTCTGTCAGCTCCAAGAAGAGATTGTTAGGAAACAGAGATGTGACTGAAGTTGTGAGATGCCAGTCCCAGGACTTAACAATCAGGCTGCATGGCTGGCTGATATGGCGATTTGCACTACTTACCCTTCCTTCCTCCCCAAACCTATGGCTTACTTCCTTGTCCAGTGGATACGGACATTACAGGTAACAATAGAGAGAACAGATATAACCTTTCAACTCAGTAGAGATGAAACAGCCCCCAATATAGCAAATGTAAAGTAAGTATGTGACTCTGGCCCCAGAGCTGGAGCACTGGGAGGAACTCCTGGAGCCTGAAGTGATTACACAGATGCTGAGAGATTAACCCACCAAACTAAGAAAATAGGTCATGCTTAGGAGATTATTCAGGTAGTCTTCTGGATATTTTTATGCTTTTCTTATTTTTGAAACCAAAGGCTCCCACCATTACCTGCACATTTGGTCTGTTTCTTTTAGTTGCACCTTCAAATGCCAAGTAAGACAAAGATGCTGGCTCACTCCCTCCAACATCAACTTTGAATATATCTCCAGATTTAGCTGTCACTATGCCGATCACATGGTCTCCTTTCACTGGGACATACTACGAAAGAAAACAGAATGAAACAATAGCCATAAATGACAATCATTTCCAAGATATCTTGGAAGATGTCTTCAGTAAGTCCTTAGTGGTTACTTTACTGTCATTAGAGTTTAGAAACTATTTTGAAATTCAAGTGTACAAATTAACACAAATCAACAAATTTGATCATATGTTACTCTCAGTAAAACAATCACATCATAAACTCTCTTTACAGCTTCTAATGGTCTGTTCATCTGAGTCAGTATCCATCCCATACATCTTGTATCCTTATCTGGAAGTCCCTAGAGCTTCTGCCGGGATAGTAAGTCCAAGGGTACAAGGGATCCTACAACCAAGGAAGGCTATTTCATTGTTAAGACAGTAAAGTCCTTACTTGTTCTAAGAGAAATTTAACTCCCTGGAACATCCACTCATTGAGCTTGGATTTCTGCCCTTTGGGACTCCAAACGATATGCCTAGTGTTCCCTGGCCTTTGAGATTTTGAAGGCAATTTAAGACTATGTCTTACAATCCTTAAACTCTTATACGTCAAGATTTCCAGTCTCCTTTCTCTCCTGGTCGCCATTCTCAGGCCACGTTTCATTTGTTCACAGTGCTCTAAAGGGGATGCAGAGGTTGGGCACAAGACTATGGTGGCTCTAGACTAGCATTAACAGAGGAGGTCCAGGGCCCCATCCCTGCCTCTTCCCAGAGCGAAGATTTCACTCTCACGGCCATATCACCTTTCCGGAGTCCCAACTCACCCGTTTCTGCTGTGAGTCCACCCAGTAAACGCCACCGCCGCTGCTGCCGCCGGGCTCCTTGTGACGGAGGCGGCCGCACTTGGTGACCAGCAGGCGGTCGCCACAGCGCCGCAAGCCCGGGCCGCACACAACGCGCCCCCGGGAGCGCGTCCCCGCATTCAGGCGCAGCGGTCGCTCCCCAGCACCTCCTGGGCCTTCAGCGTCCTCCTGCTCGGGCAGCAGCAGTTCCTCACCCGGGAGCACCACCTGATCTAGCACAGTGCGCGCCGCCCGCGCCCTGTCTCCCGCAAGGGATTCGGCCACAACACCCAACGCCTCAGCCATACCGGGAGCCACCAAACGCAATTTTCACCTTCCGCTTCCGGTTCCGCGTCCACTCGCCAGCCGGCACTAGGCTTTCCGTTTCCGGTAGTAGCGGTCTATTTGAATTGAACCTACGTCTATGAAACCTGATCACTGTGTTCTGGGGTCCTGCCAAGGTGGCTGTGATTATAACCCTCGCCCGTCACCCATCTTGCAATCTTTCTGCAGAACAGTAGGAAAAACACGGCTTAAGTCGATGGCAGATTCCTCACATTCGCTGTTTCGGGTTGCATCACAGGATACTAAGACGCTCCCACCTATGGTTCCGTGGGAACCTTGAGGACTGAGCAGAGGGGCTTCGGATTGATCCTCTCCTTCCGACTCCGCCCTCAAAGGGAAAAGTATTTTTCTTTTTCAAAATAAAACCTTTTTTGGTGGTAGCTAGAGAAGATATCTGTTCACATTGTGGGAAACAAAGAGAAGAGTACAAAGGAAATAAAACATATTAGTCTTTGGCCCCATTTGTCTCCTGCTAGGCTGTGAGCTAGTTCTCACTTTGTAGCCCAGGGTCTAGCACCTAGATAGGTAGTACCTGGTGGATGAATGCATAGTAACATTTTGGTGTGTGTTTCTTCCCTTTTCCCCCTGAAAATATACACATACACATGAGCATTTCCACATAATTGAGCTATCCCTACATGGCCTGGGGAAATCAGTAACCGCAATTAAATCCTTGCGGATACATTCCCTGAAGCACACTAGTTGCCCAGGTGAGAAGCAGCTGAATTCCAAATCCATAGCACATCAGGACTGCTCTTACTTGAAATCACTGTTTCCTCTGTACACCAGCATCTCCAGTTAGTGCTTGGTCAGATTCCCCAGAAAGGTTGGGTGCTTCTGGGGAATGGGAGGGCTTGGCTTTGCCTATCTCTTTGAGGCATTGGCTTCCAACTTGAATTTTTAGATTTGGGGGACGTTTTAAGATGGATCATCTCTAACTTACCTTCCAAATTTGGCAAAATGCTGGCGAGCCAACTGGGTAAAAGAGTCTTTTTTTTTTTTTAATTTTACTTATTTATTTGACAGAGAGAGACAGCCAGCGAGAGAGGGAACACAAGCAGGGGGAGTGGGAGAGGAAGAAGCCAGCTCCCAGCGGAGGAGCCTGATGTGGGGCTTGATCCCAGGACTCTGGAATCACGCCCTGAGCTGAAGGCAGACGCTTAAGGACTGAGCCACCCAGGCGCCCCTGGGTAAAAGAGTCTTAAGAGGACAAATGAAATGTAGCTTTTGTTATTGTTGTTTTTAACAATTTTTAAAAGGATTTTATTTATTTATTTGAGACAGATACACAGAGAGCATGAGCAGGGGGAGAGGCAGAGAATGAGGGAGAAACAGACTCCCGGCTGCAGCAGGAGCCCAATGCGTGGCTCAATCCCAGGATGCTGGGATCATGACCTGAGCTGAAGGCAGGCGCTTAACCATCGAGCCACCCAGGCACCCCTAGCTTTTATTGTTTTGCAGTCAGATTGTTGCAGGAGCTTATCTTGATAAATTACCCTGGCAGGAAGGATGGTGCAGATTTTTTCCCCCTCCTCCCCACTCCCACCCAGCTCTAGAGGACCTGCAACCACTAGGTATTCAATGACCAAGACCGCCTGAATCGTGGCTGGCCCAAGGCCATGCCCAAAGAGTGCTCAATGGCCTCTGGTCTGGGCCAAGCAGAGAAAAGTCGGGAAATGATCCCAGGATTGTCCCTCGCGCACCACATGCTGCTAGAGAAGTCTTTGGAAAAAAGTGGGCCCAAAGCTGGCTAAGGAGGCCTTTAAAGCCCACCACCTTTTGCGAGTGGCACGTGGGTACCTCCTGGCTCACTCCAAGTCGACAGAAAAAAACCAACGCCCAGGGGCGTGCAGACGCCTGAAGACCGGAAGCTGTGGCCGGAAGGGGCCGGCCTCAGCTCCTCGTGGGTGGGGCCCTCCCCAGGGGTGGGCCCAGGAGGCGGGGCGCGGGGGAAGACCTCCTTTACTTTGAGCCGCGTGCCCTCAAGTCAGTGCTTCGCCGCTTCGGTGCCCAGCGGCAGCTGGTGAGTAAAGCGCACGGCCGGGGTTGGCGTGGCGGGCAGGGCCTGGGGATTGCGGAGGTCCGCCAGCGTGCGGGTGAGTGGGGAGCCGAGGCCTCCGGCGAGTGTGTGGAGGCCTTAACGCTCCTTGCTGCGGCCATGGACTTCAGCGACATGCGGTTCAGCCTTGGGGTCAGCTTGGGTTGCGGTTATGAAGTTCGCGTTTCCAGACCGCACGTTCTGCCGTTTCTTGATGCAGAAGTGGCCGTGGGGCTGGGGAATGCAGAGGATGCTGGGCCCGGGCAGTTAATGCAGGCCTTCCTGGGTGAAGAGCAAGCTTAGCTGTCGGCCCCCCACCTCAGGGCTTCCCAGCAGGTCGGCCCAGGTGGAATAGGCCCATTCCTTGTTTGGGGGTGGCCCGCTTGGAGCCGGAGCTGTAAGGGTGGTTCTGCCCTCGATTGCTTGTGTTGTACACCTCCCCACTTCAGGATTTTCTTCCACAAAATTACCAAATTGATCTTTAGAAAGGTTGGGCCGGACCATAGCCTTCCAGATGATTTCCCAAAACTACTTCTTTAGAAATCTTGGCGACTTGAGAAGCTGGCAAAGTAGCATTTCATGGTTGCTTTTCTTTGTTGACTGGTGAAATTGGGCAGTTTTGTTTAGCTTTTGGGTCCACGCTGGGCGGTGGCTTGAACTAGATCCTGAGATCAAGACCTGAACCAAGGGTGCCTGGGTGGCTCAGTCGTTTAAGCCTCCAACTCTTGGTTGTGGCTTAGGTCATGATCTCGGGATCCTGGAATCGAACCCTGCCTAGAGCTCCCTGCTCAGCGGGGAGTCTGCTTCTCCTTCTGCCTCCCCCCACCCTGCCCTTCCCCCCCTTCCCGCTAGTGCACGCTCTGTCTCTCAAATAAATAAATAAAATCTTAAAAAAAAAAAAAAAGACCTGAGTTGAGATTAAAGGTTGGGCACCCAATCTACTGAGCCACCGAGACGGGGTTGGGAGGGTTGCTTTTTCCTGTCAATCAACAACTCTAGTTGAGCATTTGCTCTGAGCCAGGAAGTGAGCCGAGGAGTCAGCCGAATCATGGTCCCTGCCCTGGGGGAGTTTGCTGTCTCCACATGAAAATATCAAGGGTTAGGGTGGCTGTAGCAACCTGATTAGGGTGTCAGTCCTAAGGGTAGAGAGGATGAAATGGTTACCACTCTGTGGGGAGGAAGGCCTCAGGATAGGTGTCCCAAAGAATGTGATATTTGAGTGAACCTTTAAGATTTTTTTTAGTCTTTTTCAAATTACAAATGAATTACATGCTGATTTAGATACAGAAATTGAGAGGCCACGTAAGTATTGCTAGTGTCTTTATTCAAGTAAAGAATTTAAATGTAAATGCTTACAATTATCACTTACAAGTAAGTCTGCTTGCTACCAGTGTTTTTAATCACAAATAATCATGGCAAGTAAAAGCTAAAGAGAGCTTTAAAGAGTATAAGAATAGCAGTTGTAGGGAACAGCCATGCCTAGTGGTGAGATAGCACATCTGAGGAAGTCTCTTCCTGCTGTCCAGGACTGACTGAGACCTTGTTGGAGAGGACATGGTCATGGCTCATTAAATAGTAAGAAGTCACTGGGAACCTGTGCCAGTGGAACTTGCTTAGAAATCCACCCTCCAGGGGCACCTGGGTGGCTCAGTTGATTAAGCGTGCGGCTCAGGTCATGATCTTGGGGTCCTGGGATCAGCCCCAAGTCCAGCTCTGCACTCAGCAGGGAGTCTGCTTCTCCCCTCTCTGTCTCTGCCCCTGCCCTCCCCCCCTCTTGTGCGTGCACTCTCGCTCTCTCGCTCTCTCTCTAAAATAAATAAATCTTGAAAAGAAATCCACTCTTCAGACCTTGCTGGCACTACTAGGGTTCTGGGGAAAGCTGTTCCTGGGGGAGTGTCTCCTGGAAGCCTCTGTTACAAAACTGCTTGATACGGTGCTAGGGAAAACTGCTGGCTGCTGGGTGCTTCTGGCCACCAAGATAAGCAGGAGCAGATGCTGGAGAAGCTTCCATGCTGCAGCAGCATACCAGAATGAACACTGGAACTGGTAAGCAAAACCGATTCCTCCTGAAATGCTTCTTCAGGGCCTTCTCCCTACAGAATTTGTCTTTATGTTAGATAGCAAAGAAAAAATGTTTTAAAGACCCAGATCCATTTTCTCAGAGCAGTAAGGGTGAGTTTAGAGCATTGTGTCAGTGCACTGGTAACCGGCTCATGGTCTCATGAAGTTGTGAGATCAACAGACTTGTCAGTAACAACAATAAGGTAGAGTCTGCCCAGGCCCAGATGGCTTCACTGACAAATTCTACCAAACATTTAAAGAATACCCATTCTTCAAAGATTCTTTCCAAAAAGAAAAAAAAAATAGAAGAGGAAGGAACACATACCAACTCATTCTGTATGAGGCCAGGATTACCCTGGTATCGAAACCAAAGATACCACTGGAAAAGAAAACTACAGATTAATATCCCTTATAAATATAGACACAAAATCCTCAACAAAATACAAGCAAACTGAATCCTGCCTTATATAAAAAGGATTACACACCATGACCAAATGGGATTTATTCTAGGAATAAACATTTGAAATCAATTAGCATACCATACCAAAGGACAAAAACCACATTATCATCTGAATAGATACAGAAAAAGTATTTTAAAAAGTTCAACACCCTGTCATGAGAAAACATTCAATAAACTAGGATTAGAAAGGAACCCCCTCAACCTAACAAAGAGCATCTACAAAAACCCACAGCTGACATCATACTGAGTGGTGAAAGACTGAAAGCTGTCTCCCTAAGATCAGGAAGACAAGGATGTCTGCTCTCCACTTCCGTTCAACATCGTACTGGAGGTTCTATCTGAAACAGTTCAGCAGAAAAAAAAACAAAAGGTATCCAGACTGGAAAGGAAGAAGTAAAACTATTTCTATTTGCAGGTGATATCCGGTATGTAGAAAACTGTAAGGAATCCATTAAAAAAAAGCTGTTAGAACTAACAGATGAGTTCGGCAAGGTTGCTACATTCAAGAACAATATACAAAAATCAATTGCATTTCTATATACTTGGACAACTGATATTAAGACAGTTCCATTTACAGTAGCATCAAGGAGAATAAAACATTTGGGAATAAATTTAACAAAAATACTAAACTTAAACTCTGGGAATTATAAAACATTGAAAGAAATTACATATCTTAATAATTGGAAAGGTACCTCATATTCATGGGTCAGAAGATTTAATATTGTTAGGATAATAGTACTCCCCAAATTAATATACAGATTCAAAGTAATTCCTGTCAAAATCCCTACTATCTTCATTGCAGAAATTGACAAACTGATCTTAAAATTAATATGGTATGGGCAGAAAATATGAACAGACACTTTTCCAATGAACACATACAAATGGCTAACAGACACATGAAAAAATGTTCAAAATCATTAGCCATCAGGGAAATTCAAATCAAAACCACATTGAGATACCACCTTATGCCAGTTAGAATGGCAACAATTGACAAGGCAGGAAACAACAAATGTTGGAGAGGATGTGGAGAAAGGGGATCCCTCTTACACTGTTGGTGGGAATGCAAGTTGGTACAACCACTTTGGAAAACAGTGTGAAGGTCCCTTAAAAAGTTAAAAATTGAGCTACCCTATGATCTAGCAATTGCGCTACTGGGTATTTACCCCAAAGATATAGACGTAGTGAAGAGAAGGGCCATATGCACCCCAATGTTCATAGCAGCATTGTCTACAGTAGCTAAATCATGGAAGGAGCCGAGATGCCCTTCAACAGATGACTGGATTAAGAAGACGTGGTCCATATATACAATGGAATATTACTCAGCCATCAAAAAGAACGATTTCTCAATATTTGCTGCAACATGGGTGGGACTGGAGGAGATAATGCTAAGTGAAATAAGTCAAGCAGAGAAAGACATATGGTTTCACTCATTTATGGAACATAAGAAGTAGGAAGATCGGTAGGAGAAGAAAGGGAAGAAGAAAGGGGGGGGTAAACAGAAGGGGGAATGAACCATGAGAGACTATGGACTCCGGGAAACAAACTGAGGGCATCAGAGGGGAGGGTGCTGGGGGAATGGGATAGGCTGGTGATGGGTATTGAGGGGGGCATGTTTTGCATGGTGCACTGGGTGTTATACGCAAGTAATGAATCATGGAACTTTACATCAAAAACTAGGGGTGTACTGTATGGTGACTAACAATAAAAAATATTATTAAAAAAAATAAATAAAAAATAAAATAAAATTAATATGGAAATTCAAGAGATCCAGAATAGCAAAAACAAGTAAACAGACAAAAAACTTGAGAATCAGAACAAAGTTAGAGAACTTACACTTCTGATTTTAAATCCTACTATAAGGCATTTTAAATCCTACTATAAGGCTTTCAGTAATCAAGACAGTACTGGCATAAGGATAGACACAGATCAAGGAAAAAAATTCAGAACACAGATGTAAACCCTCACATTTGCGAGCAACTGATTTTTGATAAGGGTGCTGAGACAGTTCTGTGAGGAAAGAAAAATATTTCAACAAACGGTGTTGGGACAACTGGATATCCACATACATAATGATGAGTAAACTCTTAGAAGAAAACATATAAGTTTTTGTGACCTTGGATTTGGCAGTGGTTTCTTAGATATGTTACCACCAGAAGCACAAACACCCAAAGGAAAAAAAATTGGACTTTATTAACATTAGAAACTTGTGCTTCAAAGGCACCATTAAGAAAGTGAACACAGGGGCACCTGGGTGGTGCAGTTGGTTAAGTGTCCAGCTCTTGGTTTCAGCTCAGGTTGTGATTTGGGGACCTGGGATAGAGCCCCGCATTGGGCTCAGGGAGAAGTACTCGTAACTGCCTCTCCGTCTGCACCCCCAGCATGCTTCTCCCCTCACCTTAAAATAAATGTTTTTTAAAAATTGAACAGAGAACCCACTGAATGGGAGAAAATATTTGAAAATAATGTATCTGATAAGGGATATGTATCTAGAATATATAAGCAACACCCGCAGCTCAATAATAGACAAGTGGCCCATTTTAAAAATGGGCAAAGGATCCAAACTGACATTTCTGCAGAGAAAATATATGAATGGCCAATAAGCACATGAAAAGGTGCTTCATGTTATTAGTCCAGGAAATGCAAACTAAAACCACAGTGATAGAGTATTTTGCCCCCACTAGGATGGCTATCATCAAAAAGATAATAACAAGTGGTGGTGGTGATGTGGAGAAATTAGAACCCTCACTGGTGGGAGTGTAAAATGATACAGGCACTTTGGAAAAGTTTGACAGCTCTTCAAAAAGTTAAACATAGAGGTACCATATAACATGACAGTTCACCACCAAGGATATACCCAAAAGAATTGAAAGCCTGTGTCTACACAAAAACTGTGTGTGAATGTTCATAGCAGAATTATTCGTAATAGCCAAAAAGCACAAAAAATGTAAATGACCATCAGCTGACAAATGGGGAAACAAAATCCCCATCTATTTAAGGGGATATTATTCAATCCCTAAAAAAGAACAAAAGGTATTGATAAGTGCTACAACTTGGTTGAACCTAGAACACAGTATGCTAACTGAAAGTAACCATGTACACTAAGGATTATATGAGTGTATGTTTTTTGTTTTATTTTTAAGTTTATATGGTAGGACCATTTCACTCCTGACTACATTGTTTTCTTTGAGTTACAGAAGGCTCCCTGACTGAAATGACACACTTACTTTCTTGGTTGTTCTCTCTGATTCTTCTTGTCAAAGCTCTGTCTCAAGTATTGGGAAACCAAGCAATCATGCCACATGGAAACTGAAACTGAGAGTTAGTCCTGGTGCTTCAGGGGACCTCTGCAGCAGGATCCTGGAAACTCTGCCATGGACAAGTCTCGGCTGCTCTTTTGTCCTTTTCTTTTTGTCTGTCTGCATCTCTCCCTACCACCAGCTTTATTCCTTACCCTCCACCCTGAATTTTTTCTCTCCCTCATGACTGCTTACTCATGATTTCTCTCTCACTCCTATGGTGTGCTCATGACCATCGTGACTCCGGCGGCCTTGCCTTGCTTCGCTTCGTACTTTTCAGCCCAAACTCTCCCTGCCAGCTAACTGACTTCTTATTTCTCAGTTCAACGCCCAAAGAGTATGAATCTATGTGTGGATAGAGCTTTTTGGCCTGGGAGCCTCATGGATCAGTGGCCCAATCCTAGTTAATGGGTGGGGGAAGCTGAAATTAAAAAGATACAAAAGCCTTTACCTTTCTCTTCAGCACGATGTACAGCGGTGAGGTGTCAGATGTGAAGGTCAGGCATGTGGGCTGCTACAGTAGACAGGACCCATCCAGGGTTCCTAAAAGGTGTGAGGGGAGTTGTCCAAAATTCTCTGTGGGTCTAGTATTGAATATGTAAGCAAATGTCAATTGATAGATTTGCAAGTGTACCCCAATATCCTTGAATCGCACCCTTATTTTAAACCTGTAACATCTCATTTAATATATAGTATATACTAAGAGCAAGGCTCTATTTTAAGAGCTTTATATGTATTAACTCATTAAATCCTTATAACAACTCTGTGAATTTGATATTCTTATTATCTATACTTTATAGATGAAGCTGGGGGACCTGCCTCTTCTCACACATTTGCTAAGTCGGGGTTGGACCCAGGCTGTCTGATTACACTATCTTTCATAGGTAACCTGACCGCACTGAGCTTTCAGAAAAGTACCCCTCTTAGAACTCTGTGTGGTAAAAGGCACGAAGGGGCTCCCCATTCAAATTTATGTGTTTGTTTCCCATTCTTCATTTAGAATATTGTTAGTTTTTGATATTTTTTAGTTAGTTTTTTTTTTCCCAAGAGACAGGACTACAAAGTAGGAAGAACACAGACTTTGGAATCAGACAGTTCTGAACTTCAATCCAGGCTCAAACATTTATCTGACCTATTGCAAATAATGTTACCTGGGCCACCATGCCCTCATGTTGCCTACCTACGTCAGACACTACCAGCTGATTACAGTATTGTTTCTTATTGAGCCCAGAATCCTTTTCATGATTGCTCAAGCCAGGGAGTTTGTAATCAGCGGGAATTGTGCCAGGAGGTGAAACCTATTTGCCATCTCTTTCCTTTAGGCCCAGGTGTACAGACTAGCCACCCAAGCCAGTCCTTCAGGAGCCCCCCAAACCTCTCTCTCTTTCCTTTCAGTCTCATCTTCACTTTGTGACAAATAGCTTTTGGGAAAAGTTGCCTTGGTGACCCTGAACTTGCGCCTTTATGAGATTCAGCAGGAAGAGAAGTCCAAACCCATCAGCCGTTACCCCATTCCCTACGAGAAGGACCTGCCTTTTGACATTGTAGAGCTCACAGAGGAGGTAGAAAAGAAGGTGAGATCGTCCCCTTATGCAGGGGGTCAGTCCATGCAGGCCGTGTCGGCTGCAGTGGAATCCCTGGAACTGGTTGCCCTAGTCTGCCCAAGATTTCCTGTGAACAGACCCTTCCTTTGGGGTCTCGTTGTATCCCAGTCAGAAGGACATGCTTTTTTCCTCTTAGGGACAGGCTCTTATGTTCTGGGACCCTTCCCTGTCACTCAGCCTTCTGCACACTTGTGAGGTTTGTTTCTAGTTTCCTTTAGCACTATAATATGGTGTGGAGATAGAACCACTGAGATACATGCTAGCTGCTTAAACAAGTGTGAGAGGTACCTTGCTTCTTCCTATAATTACGTGTTGGAAAATAAGAAAAATTAAGTGAGCAGAAAATTCAAAAATAATAATTATCTGATTCCACCTAGGTCAGGCAGTATAAGCATTTTGATGTGTTTTCTTCCTTATTTTCTTGTATACATATACATGTAACATTTTTTTAAGTTGATTTACTTAAGTAATCTCTACACCCAGTGTGGGGCTTGAACTCACAACCCCCAGATCAAGAGTCACATACTCTTACGACTGAGTCAGCCAGGCACCCCTATACGTGTAACTTTTTTTTTTTTTTTAAAGATTTTATTTATTTATTTGACAGAGATAGAGACAGCCAGCGAGAGAGGGAACACAAGCAGGGGGAGTGGGAGAGGAAGAAGCAGGCTCATAGCGGAGGAGCCTGATGTGGGGCTTGATCCCAGAACGCCGGGATCACGCCCTGAGCCGAAGGCAGACGCTTAACCGCTGTGCCACCCAGGCGCCCCCATGTAACTTTTTTTTAATGAAATTGTGTTATCATGGACATTTTCCAGGTCAAAGCATCAATGTAATTAGTGACTGCGTAATATAGTATTGTATAATAGAGATATTTTAATTCATTTCAACACTCTCTCAATCTCAGACATTTAGAACTTGTAACAGATATCTGTACATTTATCTTTTTGAACATCCCTGAATTATTTCCTTGGGTACTTTCTAAAGCTGGTGCTCTAGGCTGCCAAATTATAAGACCCTTCTTTGAGCATAGACATTTGCTATAAGCTTTTGTTTTTCAAACTTGGTGGTAAACTTAAGACGATTTTTTTCCAAACAAAATCTTGAATGGAAATCCATTATATAAAAAAGATAAAAATCCAACTGCTCTGGTGGGAAAGGTTTGGAGCCCTCAGCCTCTCCCTCAGTGCCATTTTCACCTGTCCATACCTCTCCACTTCCCCACCACTTCCCTAATCCCTGCTCTTGGCTGATAGACATGGTTCTTTATGTCTTCTGGCCCAGTAATAAATTGTTAGCATCTGTTATCAGAGTGCTTTCAACTACAGGTAACAGAAAACCCAATCCAGTTCATGTAACTGTAAGGACAGTTCAGTGTCCCATATAACAGATCCAGAGACAGGGTGATTCCTGGGTTGTTTAATCCAGTGGCTAAGTGATACAACAGGATGAGGTTCTTAGCATCTTTTGGTTCTGTCTTTCTTGGTGTGATGACTCTGGGCTCACACTTGTCCCCTCCTGGTCACTAGATGGCTATAGCAGCAGTAAACATCACATCCTTCCACAACTCGTGGAAGGGGTTAGGAGAGTGCACCTCTTCCTCATATTCTTTCTGGAGAAGAAAGCCCCTAGCTGATTTCCCCTCCTTTCTTATTGGGCAGGATGGTGTCACATGACCATTCCTAGACCAATCACTAAGAATTGGAATAGAATAACCATAATTGGTTTAGACCAATCAGGATTCACCCACTAGGGTTGGAGAAGGACTTAACCTTCCCTGAAACAGGTGGCAATCTGATATCTGAACAATACCTAGGTGCTTTTGTCATGGGAGGAGGGGAGAAATGGCTGCTGGATAGCAGCCACTAGTTGTCTGCCATAACATCCCATTAGGAAATATACTGAAAACCCAAAGTCCTCTTACTTTTGGTATGGTCTTGTTCTAGTCATTCAGCCTCTCTGGGCCTTACTTTCGTTATTTGTAAACTGGGGATAGTGATATCTGCCTTAACTACCTTACAGAGTTGTGGAGAAGGATGTATGAAAGAACTTTACAAAGTACTTTACTAATATCAAGGCTTCTTCTTAATTTAATTCTTAGAAATAAATGAGCATCAGGTGCCTGGGTGGCTTAGTCGGTTAAGTGTCCGACTCTTAATCTTAACTCAGGTCTTGATCTTAGGGTCATGAGTTCAAGCCCCACGTTGGGCTCCATGCTGGGTGTGGAGCCTACTTTAAAAAAAGAAGAAGAAGGAAATGAGTACCACCAGGCCGTCTGTGTAAAGGTAGGAAATCAGTAAAACCTTAATTCTAAGAAGTGTCTTTTGATTTAGTTATAACATTCACTGTCTGAATTTCATAAAATGACTTCTCCAAAAAATTACACATACCTTTAGAAGTAACACTGTAAGTTAGTTGTAAATACCCTAAAAGGTGAAGAAGGTATGTGTGGGTTGTACTTCGACACCAAGGGTGTGGCCTTCCTATGATTGTATCTGGCATTCAGCTGACAGTATAGTGACTACCAGCTAATGATTACCTATTCCGCTTTTAATTTTCATTTTACATTTCCCTGGTGTTTCTTCTGCTCTGCAGACAGGATTTTTACCAAATGTATTTAAAGTGTTGTCTCACTGGCCATTGGAATTCAGAGCCTTCTTTGCTTATTACAATGCCATCTACACAAAGAAACAGGTAAATAGAAAAACAATGCTAAATCATTCTTGGATGGGCTCCAGATGCCTGCTTGCTAGAGTTCCTTCCCACATAGTTCGAGACTGTGGAGCTAGGGAGACGTTAAGAAAGAGTAGTTTGCTGAGACATCCTCTAGATTCTGAATTTAATTATATAATTATAGATACTGAACCGAAATAAATTAGGTAATGACCGTCGCTCATCTTTCTTACTTTGGGCTTAACAGCCCTCTGGCTCCATATAACCCCCTGAATAAAGTTCAGGGACTTCAGCCTGGCAATCATAGGTTTCTTACTTAGTATTCACGTTAGGTTGCTGTTTTCCAGACCCAAAGATACAATTGGTTTAAACAAGATATATATTTTTTCTCTTTCTCACCTAATAGTCCCCATGTGAGCTGCTAAGGGCCAGTTTAGTGTTGCTTACTGTCTGGGATTGCCCTTGCCGACGTGCTCATGCTAACTCGCCACTGCTCCCAGCAGAAAGAGAAGGAAGGGGCATTTGTGGGTACACATTCCTTTCCCTTAGGGTCATGACATGGAAGTCACACACATCACTTCTGTCTGCATCCCACTGGCCAGAATTTCATCACACTTAGCCGTAAGGGAAGCTGTGTGGCCACGTGCCTGGCTAAAATGAAGGGATTCTGGTACTGAAAAGGAGATAGGAGGTACTGGGAGACAGTGTGTCACAGCGACTCTCTTGTGGCCTGAGACCAGCCTGTCTTCCCAGCCTCATTTCCCTCAGCCCCTGTGTGTGCGTTGGAATCAAAGTGAATCAAATTTTACTCTGAAGCATTCAGGTCTCATGATTTACCCACTCTTTACCTTTGTTGTTCACCCTCTGCTATGCCCCTGAGATGCCTTTTCTCCTGTCCATGCTTTGTGAATCTGATTTTTCCTTCAAAGTCCATCTCACCTGCCTTTACTTAAAACGGACTCTTCCTCCCGTGACCTCCCACAGCATCCTTTATCCTTTTCCAGTGGCATCCAGAGTGCTGTCTGCCTTACCTTTCCACAGCTTCCACAGCTTCTCTGTCCTGGTGGGAAGAGACAGATCTCGTGTTCACATCTGAGTTGTGCCATAGGTGATGCATGTGAACAAAGTACTTAGATGTCTCAAAGCCTTGGATTCCTCACTAGTAAAATGGTATTTTTTTAAAAAAGATTTTATTTATTTATGTATTTATTTATTTGAAAGACAGAGAGAAGGAGCAGGGGGAGGGGGCGAGGGGAGAGGGAGAAGCAGGCTCCCCCACTGAGCAGGGAGCCTGATATGGGACTCAGTCCTAGAACCCTGGGATCGTGACCTGAGCTGAAGGCAGAGCTTAACCGACTGAGCCACCCAGGAGCCCCATAAAATGGTATTAACACCCACTCTGCAGTGCTGGTACAAGGTTGAAATAAGATTACATATGTAAAGTTCTCAGAATGGTACCAGGTTCCAAAATGAAATCCTTCCTCTCCTGCCTCTCCCAACGCTGTGTAGTATGTCCTCTGAGGTTAGGAAGTCTCTTTTCCCTCCTCTTTTGAAAGTGTTAGTCTAGTACCTGATGGGCCTCCGAAAATGTTTCTGGAACTTTAACTTTAGTAATATATTCAATACCTATTTTCTGAGCAACCACTGTATGTCAGGCACTCCTCTGGGGATATGATGCTGAACAAGTCAGAAAAATTTCTAGAGAGGAGAAATTTCTAGAGAGGAGACATTTTAGAGAGGAGAAAAGAACGAACAACTAAACAATAAAAGAATAGGTTAACTTCAGAAGTGTTAAGTATTATGAAGAAAATAAAATAGGGTAGTTGGTAGCAAGAGACTGGGAATGAATGCATAATGAAGGGATAGGTGAGAAGGTAGGCACCTCTGTTGCTAACGTATGGCTGAACTTGTCTTCTGAGGTTCTTCTGAGCTGCTATCCAAGGCTTATGGACAGGTCTCCTCTCTTCTTCCTCCGTAGGCCAGCTCCGCAGAGCTGCCAAGGAACTCACCATTGTGGTGACCAGCCTGGCCAACAGGTGCCCATACAGCATGGTTGTCCACAGTGCCCAGTACAGGGTCTACTCGAAGAACCCAGTGCTTTCTGACCAGGTTGGTGCCCACCTCCCCTGTGCCAATTTCAGGTTTTCTTCATACCTAAGGAAAGGGAAAGGTCCAAGCCGCTACATGGTGCAGGGAACACCTCCCTCTCCCTCTACAGCTCTTCCCATTGCTTGAGTTCCCTCCCATTCCCATCACTATGCCCACATGCTTCTGTGTGTACAAGATGTTTGGGACTAGGGGTTAGCTGAACAGCAGCTTTGTGCCACACCTGATCCTGGGTACATGGCATATATTCTCTCAAATGCATACAGCTTTCCAAGTTGAGCCTTATTAATAACCATTTTATCCTTGAGGTTCAGTCCCATTTTCAAAGCTTGCACTCTTTTCTGCTACATTATATTACTTGCATTTGCCAGTGTGACTTTAGCTACTAATTATTCATAATCGGCCCAAACCAGTTTCTTAGGTTTTCTTTTCTTTTTATTTTATTTCTTTTATTTCTTCCTTCTGGCCCCAAGCCTACACCTGTCTGCTCATTTCTAGAACTGCCTCCGTCTTCTCTTTCCCACCAAGACTGGTTGTGAAATGGGTCTCAGTCCCCCAGCCATCAGCCTACTATCTCCTTCATCCAAAGTCAGGCCCTTTGGGTGTCAGAGGTCATGGTAATTCTTCCCAGAGAAATGGATTAAGGGTAAAGACACAGCAAACACGGATTTGTCACCAACCTTACAAAGTCCTGCTGATCCCTACAGTGAAATCTCCGATCTGGGCTGGGGAACAGAAACATCCGTTCTCTGCATTTATTCCTGAGGTTGAGGGTCATCGGTCTTCCTACCCCCCAACTTACTCTCCTGATGCCACCTGAGTGGAGACCGTGCAAACTGTTCCTGAAGGGCCCCTTTTGCCACCCTTCAGGACAGGTACCTCCTCTCACCTTTGCTGTGCTGAGAGCCTCCTGCTAGTTGCCAGATCTTTGTTCATCCAAGATCATTCTCTAGGCATTGCTTCCCTGGTGGCCATAGTGTATGCTGTCACACCATGGCTTCCTGAACTGTTCTATTTTTAGGTGTTTAGTAGTTTTCAGTATTTTGCTTGAGCAAGGGTAATGATTGTAAGTATAGTCTTTGGAAGCAGATACACTTGGATTCACATCCCAGCTCTGCCACTTTCCAAATGTATGGCCTTGGGGAAGTCGCTTGACCTCTCTGAGCTTTGGTTTCTTTGCCAATAAAATGGGGGCAATAATAAAAATACTACTTCCTACGATTTTTATAAGAAATAAGATAATATGAAGCATTGAGCACATTCTTAGCCCAGAGTAATTGCTAAGTGTCAGCTATTAATTTTGCAAATATTGTGTCTCATTTGGGATTAATTGGGGACAAAGGGATAATTATCTGAGCTTCTCTTTACTCAGAAGAAGAAGTTTGGATTTGGGGTCCTTATGTACTTAGAGTCCCTTAGTTCTTGGTTCTGAGATTTTTGGTGCCATAAGTATTTAGAAGAGCAAGACGTGCTTGTAGTTGAGTGAGCAAAGAAGACTCCTTGGCAGAAGTGGGGCTCAGCCAGAGTTTCAGGTTTATAGTCCATTGGAAAGTTTATTTTGTCCTGATTTTGCCCCTTTATTCTAACCTTGGGTTTTTTTCATTTTGCTAAACCTTTTGTTTTATCAGCTATATCGTGATGAACAGAGATACTGCTTTAGACTGTTTTCTTGCAGGTCTGTGTGAACTGGAGAAAGTCTAATCTTCCTGCTTGGGAAAAGGCAATGCTGGAGTTTGCGCTTGCTATTTCCCGAGCTCATGATGTAACAGATGACTATTTCAAAAAGCTAGAGATGCATGACTTCAATCAAGAAGATGCTTGGAATATCGCTGTCATTTCAGCTTTTTTTTGCCACGTCCAACTGCCTTGCTCATTTTGTCAGTCTGGTTCCCAACAAAGATTTCTGTTTGATGGGCAAAACCAATGACGTCAAAGACATCAGGAGTCAATCTGCTGCTGCTCCCAAAGTATAAAAGCCTAAACAGAAAGGTCATTGCTTATATTTCAGGCACACTGCATTACTTGGGAAGTAATTTTTTAAGAACATCTAGTCATTGGATAGGGAAGAAAGTAAATGAATTTGCTCCCTGTCTCCTCAATGAGATAGATCCTAAAGTGTGTGGGGGGGATCCAGGGACATGTGATACCTGGGCCTAGGGGAAATGTTTGCCAATTGTTTCCTTGTGTTGTGATCTAAAAGGAACATCAGGGCAAAGAAGTTCAGAGGATGCTTTTCTGATGAACTGATATCTGTGAAGTTGAGCTGTTGAAATTGAAAATTTTTTAGCACACAATAATAGTGTTACATAGAAATTGGTCTATATAGACTGTGATTTGCAGTCAGTTCCTTGTTAACGTGACATGGTTTTATTTAAAGACTCAAAGGCAGTGGGTAAATAGGAGCAGTCACAGTTAATCTACCTTTAGTGCCTTCTCAGTGAACTTCCAGTAGATTATTTTATTTATTTATTTATTTGTTTGTTTGTTTATTTATTTATTTATTTTACTGATGGGTTGTAAAATCATGATCATCTCAATAGAATTTTAGTCCTTATGCAATTTATTATTTTAGCGTTTAGCAAAAAATATTTGATAAGTGAGGACTTACGTTTTAAATAAAAGCATAAGAAAGCAAAAAACCCTTGGCATTACTGAATGTCTTTTTCTGTGTTACAGCTGCTACTGCCTTTTTTGGTTATTTTCTCAAGAATCATTCTCATTATCTAACAGAGAGGTACATGCAAACCTACAAAATATTTTTCTTCCCATTTGGCTTCTCTAGATTCTTTAAATTGTTAGTGAACATTTCTTAATCAGTTTGGGGACTATACTGTGTTAATTTTGAATTGCCTGAACTGTGAAGTCTGATTATCTTGAGGCAGCACAAACTTTCATTGCAGAGCCTGTGTTTATCTGTTGAAATTATATATCTTAAATACCTTGGAATATGTAACCTTTTAAAATTGTTTTATTTTACCTATTAAAAATTAGTAATATTGGTGAATGGTCAGTGTTTTATAGACCGTAAAATTTTAGCCATTGGCTATAACTTAGGGGTCAAGCAGAGGGCCTCTATTAAGTATTTGTTGCAGCCAGAAGTTGGGGGTCTTTAAGGGACATTGTTTAATTACAAATTAGACCTGTACCCCTTCTGCTTTGTGGGAGCAGCATGGAGAATATCTCCAGAGGAATGGCTGCCTTATCTCTGAACTCAGGATGCTTGCTTCTTGCCCTATTTTCAATCAGCTCATGGACAAGAGAGCTGAACTACTAACTTTCCTGGTGTGAGGACCTACTGAATGTTCAGTCCTCTGAATCTCATTCCCTTACTATAGAGATCCTTCAGATATGTCCTCACAGGATAGCTCCTGCTGCAAAGACCCTCCAGGTTTATCCTCAGTTATCAAATGTGACTTTCTACAACATAGCTCTTGATCAAGGCCTAGAAGAGTTGTCAGTTCTTGTATCTACCTTTCATTATACCTCAAGCTTTCCTTTATTGAAGACTCTTTCGCTTCCCAAGAACCACCCCAGTTCCTGTTGAGTGTTTTTTACAAACGAGTTCTATATATTGATCTTTAACAGCAATGGTGAAGGCCTTGCATCTGTCATGCCCTCTGTGCCTTGCCTGGCACATATAAGCAGGATTTGACCTTGGGCTCTGGTGCTTGTAAGGTCTCCAGCTCCACTCGCTGACTCCTGCTGGATATATGCTCCTTCCTGAGGAGAAGACAACTTTAACCTTGATGAAATCTTGACCTGTTGGGCAGATATTCAGGGGGCACCAATAGACCTGGGCTTTATTTTTGCCCTTTATTTATTTATTTATTTAAAGATTTTTTACTTATTTGAGAGAGAGAGAGAGCGCGCGCTCGCGAGCCTGGGGCGGGGGTAGGGCCGAGTAGGGGCAGAGAGAGAATCTAAAACCGACTCCCTGCTGAGCCCAGGGCCCAGGGAGGGGCTCTATCTCACCACCCTGAAATTGACTTCAGCTGAAATCAAGAGTCCCACACCTAACTGATTGAACCACCCAGTTGCCCCAGGCCTTGGCTTTTAGCATAATAGTGAACCTGAGTCCTTAGACTCCCAGTCTGGAGTAGGCAGTACCCCGTGCCACTTACTACGTGGGACCTGCGTATAATACGGTAATTTCTTCCCCTTTGATCTTAGCCTAAATTGGGGATAACAGTACATAATCATAGTCCACCCCTTTATTCAGGCCCACTCAGCCCCAGGCACACAGTCACGAGGACTAACAACTACCGACTGTCGCAGGGGTGCCCTGATGCTACCACTGCCCCATGCTGCCCGGGCCTTGGGTATTCTCACTTGCGCTCAAACACAATTGACAACGTTGCGGACCACGGTCCCTCCGGGATAAAGCACCCGCCGTGGGCGGTGTCCCCGCTTTCGCGGTCCCCAGCGGATGGTGGCCAAGGGCGGCGCGTGTTTCCCAGCCGGCGGGGTTAGGCGGTCGCACGCCGGAAGTGGCGGCTGGAGCGGGAGCGCTGAGGTGAAGGCCGGCGGGGCTGCGGCCGGGCGTGGGGGGCGGGTGCGTTGGTCATGTTTACCTTCGGGCCCGGTAGTCCCGAAGGGGATGGGACGGCCGGAACTGGGGCTGAAGAGCCGGCACCCCGTGCGGGGCAGGCGACAGCCGCCGGGCCGCTCCCCTCCCCGCCCGCGCCGCCGCAGCCCCGGGCTGACGCAGCCCCTCCCCCGTCGCCCTCCCGGAGCCCTCGCCGCCCCGGCGCCCCCTCGCTGCCCCTGGCCGCGCGCGCCGGGGAGCTCGGGCCGCCCGGAGCTTTGGACTCCTCGGCCTCTTCCGCCCAGGGAGAGCCGTCACCGCCCTCCCCGCCGCGCCGGCGACCCGGGCCAGACTGCAGGGCCGGGAGCCGGGGCCGCCACGGCCTCGGCGCCGGCCTGGGCGGCCCCGGCGCCCGGCTGTTCGGGTGGCTGAGAGAGCGCAGCCTGGGCCGCGGGCTGTTCGTGGACCCGGCGCGGGACAATTTCCGCACCATGACTAACCTCTATGGTTCCATCCATCCCGCGGACTCGGTGTACCTCAGCACCCGCACCCACGGCGCGGTCTTCAACCTCGAGTACTCGCCCGACGGGTAAGCGCGGCCCCTCGGAGGGCGGGTGCCCGCCTCCGCCTGCCTCTGCTGCCCGTGGGCGGCGGCCCGGGCTGGGGGCTGCCGGCACCCCGGCACTTTCTGCAGCGCTCTGTGGCTGTTGGAGCTCCCGGCCCGGCCCTTGGAGGTAGGCGGGCCCGGGGCCCATTTGTGCACCCGGGACGCGGAGCTCGCACCCGGGACGCGGAGCTCTGTGAAGCAGCAGTGCCTCGGGCCCGCCGCCCGGCACGGCTGCCGGAGCCAGGCCGGAGCTGGGGCTCTCTGGTACGCGGTACGTGCCCAGCAAATACATTTTGAGCAAGGACTCATTCTTTCCTTGTCATCGCAGGCTCGGGTTTTCTCACCGAAGCTTCTGGCAAGGGTAGGGAGCCTGCAGGCTCCATGTATTCTGCGCCTGACTTGCCTTGAGGGTCGACAGGTGTGCGTTCCGTTGCTCCTGAAGGGCACTAAGACACGGCACAGAGGTGTCTTATGATGTGGGGCATTTGTGAACTCCCCAGGCTAGACTACGTGCTTCTGTCAGGGGTGTCCAGCCTTTTTCCTGACAGAGTAAATATTTCATGTTTGGTCTCGGTTTATTTTGCTTTATGGGGAATTTTCAAAATATGTATTTTTAAAGCTTTGGTGAGTACACGAACAAGTTCAACAACAAGGGAAAAAATGTACACACAGTTCTACCCTGAGAAGACATAGTTATATAATATAACTCTTACCTGATCAAGGCCCTTGGATTCTGGTCATTTGCTTACTTGTTTATTCATTCCCTCGTTCCGCAGGTATTTGTTAAGCACTTCCTATGTTACAGATGCGGAGGTTGCAGTGGGGTGCAAAACCAGCTAAAGGCACCACTCTTATTAAGCTTGGGACTTAATTGGTTCAACTAGGTATCAATAACCATACTAAATGTTTCATAATGTATATTTATAAATTGAGATAAAGGCTTGAAGGAACCGGTTGTACACTAGGGTGTTTGAGGTTTCCCTGAAGAAATGACATTTAACCAAGAACAGAAAAAATGAGAAGATGAATTAACCAAGATAGGGTGGGGGAGGGGATAGAAGTATTTCAGATGGAGGAAATGGTATATCAAAGGACCTATGGTTGAAGGGCCACTATGTCATGTTAGAGAAGCTGAAAAATGATGACTTAACAAAGCAAAATATTTTGCTAAAGAAAAGCCTAAAATATGCTGAGAAAGGAGGAAAGTAGCAGAATCTGGAATCATGGTGAGGAGATACATCATATTCAATTTCACTGATGCATATGCATCTTCCTAATTATACTTGGTGCTAGGCTCTTTGGGGTTTCTACTTATAGCAGTTGCGTGGAACCTGTAGCAATGAATGTGCACCTGAATGCAGGTAAGAGAGGAGAAACTACTGAAGTTTATTTATGTAACCTGCCCTCCCCAGTCCTCTCTCCAACAAAGCCAACAAAGCCCTGTTCCTAAAGCTTCCCCCAAATACCAAGAATCTGTTCCTCATAAACATTCGGCTCCTTTCTTCTCCATACCCCAACTCCTCTCCTCCCACCCTCCTACTTATTCTGTCAGGCTTTCAGAAATAGCTGTTTCCACTCTTCGGAAGTGAGATTTTAGGTACTTGGTGAGAGGGGTAGAATGAGTTTTGAAGAAGGAATTCCCATTGCCAGTGCTATTAGAATGAGGAATATATTACTGATAGTTCTGTTTGAATCCGGACAATATTGTCCCCTACAAACATTTTTGTAAAAAGTAGTTAGGTACTCTGGTACTTAAAATAGTTCAATAATGTAAATAATAGTAATAATAATTCAATAATGTTTAATTTGCAATTGATATATACTGATTCTAGAAAACCTTGGCAAAAAATGAGCAAAAAGAAGCTAAACATCACTTATAATCCCAGAGATTGAATAGCTATCCAAGGAATTTTTTTTGTGTGTATGTTTATTTTATTTATTTATTTATTCATATTTTAAAGGTTTTTATTTATTTTTTAAGTAATCTCTACACCCAGTGTGGGGCTCAAACTCATGATCCTGAGATCAAGTCACATGCTCTTCCAACTGACCCAGCCAGGCACCCCTGCATATGTTTATTTTAATGTAAACATGGAATCATATTATTTTGTTGCCTGCTTTTTTTCATATAATATATTGTGAATTACCTAAATGTTAGTGTATTTTTACGTTATTTAACATTTTTCATTAGTTTAAATAAAACCTCTATAAACAAAATTTTTAGATTTATGTCCTCATGATAATTCTCTAGAATGAGTGAAAGGTTATGAAGATTTTGGATACCTATTATTAAATTGCCCTCTTTGAGGATTTTACTAATTCTCATTCCTATCACACACATATGAAAGTACCTGTCTCCCCATACTTTTGCCAACATTGCACATTGCCGTTCTTTTTCATCTATGTCAAAGTGAGAGGTGAAAATAGTTAAGTGTTACAATTTTTTATTATTCTTACTACATATAATATGCTCCAGATTTTTATAGGACTTAATTTTATAGGAAAAAGACGTCTGTGTTAAATGAGATAATTTCTTATATCCTTCAGTTATATGGGTTAAATCAGCTTACTGGGTACCATTATCACTGTCATTTATAAGGACTTCTCAGTACAGAGAAGGAGAGGTGACACAGAAGGTAAGAATTAAAATTACGAATTTGGGGGCGCCTGGGTGGCTCAGTCATTAAGTGTCTGCCTTCGGCTCAGGGCGTGATCCCAGCGTTCTGGGATCGAGCCCCGTATCAGGCTCCGCTGGGAGCCTGCTTCTTCCTCTCCCACTCCCCCTGCTTGTGTTCCCTCTCTCACTGGCTGTCTCTCTCTCTCTGTCAAATAAATAAATAAAATCTTTTAAAAAAATTATGAATTTAATAGAGACCAGACTAGAAAAAATTTGGCACTAAAAAAGAAATAAAAGGATATATGGAGTAGAGGTCATTACTAAAGAATTCCAAAAATATATTACAGTAACAGCTTTCTCAAAATAAGTGTATTACCTCCTGATAACATTTTGAAAAATGAAATTTGATGTTAATAGATAAGAATATGTGGGACTTTGTCAGGCTGTCCTTTATGAAAACACATTAGGCACTGCTGTAGAGAGAAGTAGTGTATTAGAAAATAGAAATGAAGTTATCTAGAATGGAGACAAGAAAGATGCAGAGATTGAAAATATGAAGGAGGTTTAGTGACATGGAGCATAGAGAGAAAAGGCATACTATATATTTGGTCAGCTCCTGAAGAAAATGAGGTAGATAATGGGGCACAAAAAAAATTTTTTTTTGAAGAGATAGTAGCTGAGAACTTGAAGAACTGAAGAAAGTCACTAGACCATGATTTAAGATGCCCAGTAGACCCCAAGCAAGAATCCTTTCTAGACATACAGTGACTCCAGAACAACAAATATTAAAATCTTAAAAGCTAGAGAAAAAAAGATCTTAAAAGGGGTAATTATGAGAGTGATAGCCAATTAGTCATCAATAATAGTGCAAATCAGAGGAAAGTAATTATTTTCAGTATGCTGGGAAGAAAACTGCCAGTCTAGATGTCTACACGCATCAAAGATGGGTTCTTCATTTTTGTCAAGATTGAAGATGAAATAAATACATACACAAGCAAAGCCCAGTGGGTTTGCCACCAGACCTTCAATAATGGAATTCTACATTCGGAGAGAAGAGGTTTCAACTGGAAGGTCTGAGATGGTAGAAAGAATAAAGAAAGTGGGAAATATGTATGTGAAACTAGATCTAATTTTGGTTTTGTCTTTTGCAATTAACAAAGATGGAACTAAAATTGAAGAAAATAATAAATTATGAAGGGATGTTCTAAATTTGTTTTCTTCAGGTAGAATTTGACATATTAACTGTAGGTTTTAATGTTTGCATATTAAAATTTGCAAGACTAAAAGATGAGAAAGAATATATTATCTCCACCCTACTAGAGGAAAAAATAATGGAACAAGAAAAAAATATTCCAAGAGAAGAAAGGGAAAGAAAAAAAGTAGAAAAGGTATAATAAATAAAAAGCACAAAGAATGGCTGAAAATAAGTTCAAATATTACTAATTATAATAAAATAGTAATAAATGTTCAATAGGATAGACAATAATATATCAAACACATTCTAAACAAGAGCTGGTGAGCTATATTAATGTACAAACTAGGCTTTAAGGCAAAAATATTTAGAGATAGGTTACTTCATGCTGGTAAAAGTTTAATTCACGTGGAAGATAGAACAGTTTTGAACTTGAATGAGTTTTTTAGATTTAAATATATGTATCAAAAGCTGATAAGTTCAAGGAGAAAACAGACAAATTTATCATAGAGGAAGATTTTAACGTACATTACAGTATGCCTCAATCAGGCAGACACAAAACAAGATAAAAACAACATCACTTAAAGTCTTGCTCTGAAGGGCAGTATACTGCATTCAGGCCTGATACTCAGCTAGTACACATTAGTTCAGCTGTACCAGTTGTTAAAATACTGATAAATGTCCATAGTGGTTACTGCTCCAAGCACGTTGAGTGTCTTCCATGGAACCTCCCAGAGGTTATATAACAACTACAGAGTTAAGAGCTGGCACTGCAAGCTGCTAACAAACATCTTACTTGACAGCTACAGCATCAGTGCTAATTGTTCCCTATCCATGCTAGACACCCTCCCCACCACAAAAATTTAGGCAAATGTCCAGTGACCATTTGGTTTCCCTTAGTGTGGGGCTGCCTGCCTTTCACAGGCACACTCCTGGTCATTCTTATATAGTCATTTGTGAGAACTGCAGCCTCTGGGGAGATCCAGAGAGATGAACAGGCAGTCAGATGAAAGTAATAACACTACTGCTGGCACCAAACATATTAATCTCTTGGCATAATGTGCACTCCCATGACAATAGAATCCACAGCAGATAAGTGGGGCCTAGAGGGATGATTTATGGATGTCCTCACTCCTGGGATGGAGATGGAGATCCCTAATTTTATCATTCCTATTGAGTTTCACCATTATTTAGTGGGATAAGTTTGCTAAAACCCACTAAATACCTGCCCATCATGGGTACAGTAATACTCATTTTATTTTTTAAGATTTTTATTTATTTATTTGTCAGAGAGAGCACAAGCAGGGGGAGCAACAGGCAGAGGGAGAAGCAGGCTCCCCACTGAGCAAGGAGCCTGATGGAGGACTCGATCCCAGGACCCTGGGATTATGACCTGAACCCAAGGCAGATGCTTAACGGACTGAGCCACCCAGGTGTGCCAACACTCATTTTATTAATGAAAATTACCACCAACATAAATCTCAGTACCAGGAACATTTAGTTGAGGAAACAGAACAGAAAGGTCATTAAACACAAAGGATTTGTACCCTGGCTTATGCTCTTAACTGCTGTATTACATGACTTCTCATCTGGGCTGAAGGATTAGGTCTGATATAATTAAACGTGATGAATCAACAGATTATTTTTGTGGCTTAATTATTAATATAATTGAATACATATTTAATATGCAAAATTAACAAGCATTATAAGTGCTAAAAAATTTTAATTATACTTACTTCAGCAAAAGCTAAAAAGAGGATTTAGCTCCATGAACAATATTATTGATGTTGAATAATTTTTTTACTTACGAAGACTCCAAGTTACTTACTGACTACCAATTAATGTGGACATTCTTGGAGGCGCTTTATGCAATTACCTATGTCTGTTCATGGTGCAGACAAGGTCATCTGAGTCAAAGAAAAGATTATGACTACTATTTCCAAAATTAATAAACAATGGAAACTAAGTTGACGAGCAACTTAATTAGAACTATCCCTTGGCGTACATAATCTGTAGGTTAGTTTATTTTGAAAGTGTTTTAAAATTTTTATTCATGTGTTAATTTATATTACTATTGAATGTTAAACATTTTTAAATATCACACTTGACTATATGTAATAGCTATCTCCTGCTTGCCTTTTTTTTCAAACAAAATGGAAGAGTTACAAAATTTTCACTTAAATGGCCACATTTCAAAAAGTTATCATGGAAGTACAGTTTCTCAGTACAATGTGATCATTTGAAATGAATTAACAAAAAGATAGCTAGAAAAACCTCATGTGTTTTGAAGTTGAGAAACATTTACAAATAACATATGGGCCAAATAAGAAATGATAATGGAAATTAGAAATATTTAACACTAAATGATAATGAAAGTACCATATGTCTCAAAACTTGTAGGATATAAGTAAAACAGTACTTACTAGGAAAATTATAGTCATTAATAAACTGGAAAGGAAGACGAGGAAAATTAATGAGCTAAATATCCGTCTCAAGAAATAGAAGAATAGTGAAGCTGTCTATAAATAATAGCAAAGTAAGTCTGAAGAAAGCAGAAGGAAGGAAATATAGTAACAAAGAGTAGAATTTCAATAAAAATACTCAACAGAGAAAATTTTGTCTTTGAAAGGACAAAAATGAAAAACATATTGATCAAGAGAATCCCCAGGGTACCTGGGTGACTCAGTCAGTTGAGTGTCCAACTCTCGATTTTGGCTCAGGTCATGATCTCGGGGTTGTGGGGAATCAAGTCCCACCTCAGGCTCTCTCGGTGCTGAATCTGCTTGTCTCTCCCCCTCTGCACTGCTCCCCACTTGCACATGCACTCTCTCTCAATACATAAAATCTTAGGGAAAAAAAAAAAAGAATCCTCAAGTAAACAATATTCAGAATGAAAAGGGGACATAACTTCAGATGCAAGAGGTAGAGATTGTAGCTTTCCCAAAGTAGTTAAGTAGGTGGTTTGGACCAACCCTTCAACAGAATAATTAGAAAAGCTAGAAAAAACATAATATATTTAATGTAAGGTATAAAAAGCTTACGTTTGACGAGATTGGAGAATTAAGGCAGTGAGTAAATTGCAGGGCCAAGATCTACAAAAGGAGAGAAGCCAGAAATGTGAGCCCACCATTTTAGCTGACTGAATTAAGCAATGTGGTAGAAATGAAAAGTGTAGAAAATAAAATAATGCAAATCGCTACATTAACATATTGGAAAAATATAGGGTAATTTCAATAAATGTTGGAAAACTGTTGTATGCAAATGAAAATATGTTAATGAAAAAACCCAGCAAATTTGAAGTAGAACTTCCTTAATCCAATAATAGGAAACTACCTCCCAAAAAAGAAAAACAAAACAAACTCCACAGCAAACATTGTACTTAATGATGAAATGGTGAATGTATTCTTGAAAATCAGGAATGAGAGGAGTGCCTGCTAATACTAACATTTCTATTTAACATTATGCTGAAAGTCCTAGCCAGTGTAGTAACAAAAAACGTATTAAAGAACAAAGCATTTGTTTGTATATGATATGATTATTGACAAAGAAAACCTAAAATAACCTACAGATAAATTATTACAATAGCAAGATTGATGGATAATGTTAAAATCAATTGCACTTCGTACACCCAACAACAAACAAAGCAAAATTTTAAAAAGGACATTTACAAAAGCATTGAAAAAGTGTCAGATACCCAGGAATAAATCTACGAAGATAGGCATGACCCAGCTGGAGAAAATCTCCATGGTAAATGGAAATACACTATGTACATAGATTGAAAGATTTTGTATTGTAATGATCTCAATTCTATGCAAACTTTTTTAAAAAAGATTTTATTTATTTATTTGAGAGACAGACCAAGAGAGCACAAGCAGGGGGATGGGCAGAGGGAAGAAGGAGAGGGACTGGAACAAACAGACTCCCCACTGAGCAGGGAACCTCAGTTGGGCTTGATCTCAGTGTCCTCGGATCAGGACCTGAGCCAGGGTCAGACACTTAACCCACTAAGCCACCCAGAGGCTCTTTATGCAAACTCTTCTATAGATTTATTATAGTCTCAAAATCAGTAGCTGGATTTGTATGTGAGTGTGTGTACATAACTTGATAAGTTGTTTCGAAATGTATAAGGATGTTCAAAGGTCCAAGAATTGCTAAGATACTCTTGCTGAGAAAATGTCGAATATGTGAGAAGGTAGACATGCTACTGATGGGATGATTCAATATTGAATGATATAAATTCTACCGAATTAATTTGCAAAATCAGTGCATCCCAGTAAAAATACTAACAAGATTTTTCAGTAGGATCTGACATGCCATATCTAAATTTCATTTGGAAGTCAAGGCATAATATTAGCTGCCCCCTGCCCAACATGTTCAGAAAACATTGAGAAAGCATAATATTAGCCCTCCCAAAAAAAAAGTTCATAAAGCAATGTTCATCTTGCTTTGCATATATAAAACCTTTTAGAAATTAAAATAGTATGGCGGTGTTGCATAGAATAGGATAGAATCCAAAAACATATATGGTAGAGATCACATTTCAAACCAATGAGAAAAATATAGGCTTTTATATTGGGACAAATGATACTCATTTTAAAAAAATTTACAAATCAGTCCATGTACCAAAATAGATTTTATTAAAACAAAGCAGTGACTATCAGTTTTATAAATCTCTTATTTACAATGTTTAAGATTAAGACTCTCCCAGAATCGCCAATTCATTTACCTTTTTTGTTTGATTGTTTTAGAGAGGGAGAGAGTAGAGGGTGGTGAGGGAGGGGCAGAGGGAGAGAGAGAATCTGAAGCAGGCTCCAGGCCCAGCACAGAGGAGCCTGCTCCTCCTGCTGTGGGACTTAATTTCACAACCCTGAGTCGAAAACAAGAACTGGACACTTAACTGACTGAGCCACCGGCACCGCTGATTCATTTACTTTTATGCATAAAAAGGAGTAAAGTTCATCCCATGACTCTTGGGAGAAACAAAGAAATGGCTGTATGTTTATCTTCTAAAATTACAGATATTAATTTGAACATTTTTACTCATGCTGATCAACTAGCACAAAAATCCTTCAGATATTTAATTTTTGAAGTCCAGATATTTCAAAAAAGGGTTTATGCAGAGCAGACACCCTTTAAAGGACAATTTCATGACTACTAAATATGGAAAATACTTCAATTTAGATTTTTCCCCTCTCCTACTTTATCTAAGAAGTTTGTTCTGAACAGAAACTCTTGGCTATTTAAAATTCTGTCTTGGGGCACCTGGCTGGCTCAGTTGGTAGAGCATGTGACTCTTGCTTGATCTTAGGGTTGTGAGTTCGAGCCACACTTTGGGTATAGAGATTACTTAAAAAAAATTTTTTTAAATTCCGTCTCATTTTCATCTTAAATGTACAAATTCCATTTGTTATTGGAACTATAAATTGGGAAGGCCTGCAGTTTCCAAGATTCAGGATTTCATTTGCTAGATCTGAATCTGAAAGAGCAGTGCCCACAAAAAACTAGTAAATAAAATTAAAAAAAAAAAAAGTAAATAAAAGACAGTTGATTTTCAGAAATCAAAATGGGGCTTATAAAGGTTTATAATAATATAACTTTGTAATAGGAAAGGGCTGAAACAAGAGACAGTACTAAAAACCATAAAGGAAAAGATTAAGTTTGAGTATATCTAAGTGGTTTGGTAGGATATATGCCAAACCTTTTTCAGTATATTTTAATAGATATTGATAAAGAAATACATAATTTGTCATATATGACTTTTTTTCCTAAGTTGCCTCATCTATTTTTTTTTTTTTTACAACCAGCTTTTCTCATTTAATAATATGTTTTGGGGGGTGCCAGGGCAGCTCAGTTGGTTAGGCATCTGACTCTTGCTTTCTGCCCAGGGTCATGAGATTGAGCCCTGCATTGGGCTCCACACTGAGCATGGAGCATGCTTGGGACTCTCTCTCTCCCTCTTCCTCTGCTCCTCCCCAACCCCACCCCCAGCTCTCTCTCACATATGTTCTCTCTCTCAAAAAAAAAAAAAAAAGTATTGGAGTTCTTTAGTATCCATATGAAACTATCCCTATCTTTTTAAATGTTGTACCATATTGCAAGGTATTACATACCATGGCTTATATAATCAGTCATTCCTTTCATGTACATTTAGGTTACTTTCACTTTCTCATTATGGTGAGGTATATCTTTATATATGCTTCTTTGTATTTATAAATGATTATTTCTTTAGATTAAATTCCCAGAAAAAAATTGCTGAGTCAAAAGGTACACACATTTAAAAGTTTGATAGATGTGGGTACTCTCCAAACCTAAGCTGTACTAGTTTATGCTCCACCATAATGTTTGAGGTACTATTTCCAACTATTGCCAAGAACAGATAGTCTCAATCTTGTAACTATTTGCTTCTAACATGGGCAAAAGAAGTTATTCATTATAGTTTGTGTAATTATAAATAAGTGAATATCAATAATAAGAGAATGCTAGAAAACTAAAGGGAAATGTGTCCTTTGCTTTCAGGTCAGTGCTGACTGTTGCTTGTGAACAGACTGAAGTTCTGCTTTTTGACCCTATATCTTCAAAGCACATAAAAACACTTTCTGAAGCTCATGAAGACTGTGTAAATAATATCAGGTTAGTATTTTAGTGAAATAGTGAAGTTTATTAGTGTGACACAAAATATTCTAATTTGGAAGTTAATGAAAATTTGTAATGTCTTGTCCAACAGTGCTAGATATGCATTTGTGATTTGTGAATTTTATCCCTTATGAAACTTATCCCTTTAATTACAAAACTTGCTATTAACCATTTTGGATTAGAATCTTTCTGAAAAAGCATTTTTTACTTACATATGATTTTACCTTTTCTCTTCATATATCAGGGTCATCATTATGAACCTCAGCCATGTATTATGATAGTCCTACCATGTCTTTGGGCTAATGATCTGTGTAGAATTATGGCAGTCCCAATGCTAAGCCTCTCTCACCCCCATCCCCCAAATCCAAACTGTTGAGGGGAAAGAACACATATGCACAGAGAACCTCTTTCTAAAAGCATGTTGGAAGCACCTTAAATTCTCAATAATGTGGGAAGTAAATAACAGTTGAACAGCTTGGTGGATTAATATGCAGTCATTAAAATGATGGTCACAGGGACTACATATCAACATGGACAAATGCTTGGGACAATATATGTTAAAATCAAGATAAAAATTATTACAAATATGACATGATGCAGAAGATAAGGAAATATTTTTCAGTGCTAACATGGGATGTGCTAGAATGAATGGATTATGAGTAATTTTCTGTTCTCTTAACATTATGTAATAAGATTATATTCCTTTCATACTGAATACTTTTAATGTTCAAAAAAAAGAAATGGGGAAATTACTTCTAGTCACAGTGAATACTGAGTTTTGATATAACCTCTATGCTCCAAACTCATAGAACAATAGATCAAATAGCACAAAAGATATAGCCAGGCTTTAAAAGAACATAAACGTTTTTGTGGGCCAGAAATGGAACACAGACACAAGCTGTTATAGGGCTGAAACCACAAGCCCACTGAGTCTGGTACTGACATGTAGTAGTTTTAGTTCCTGTCAAGAATCAAAACTACTAAAGTGCTTCATATGAGGCATGAACCAGAACCAGAATTACTACACAATGCATTGGCTAGAATGCCTGTCCCATTTGTGAAAGGCTGAAAAAAGGAAAAAGCTATTCACTACCTCAGGCCATGGGTTTTGGCTGATTAAGACACAACCTCATGGCCAGGAATTGAATGAAGCGATTACTGAGGCAGTGATTGAATGTTTATGTGTGATAGCTCCAATATCATCATGAAACTGAAGGCCTTAATGTCATTATAAGGCCTAATATTATGTGGAGTAGGGGTTCAGAAATCCAAGTGGGGGCAATTATAAAACCATTAAATAGGAAAGAGAGGAAAAAATAATTAATAATCTTTCTTACTTAAAATAAGCCTATAACCAAAATTCTAAAACTCATGAAGACTTCTAATATTAGTATCATAACAAATTCAGCAACTAAAACAAGCATATTTTCTGGATGAAATTAATTATATGGAGTAGTCCAACAAAGACTTTATTTTTAAAAATAAATTATTTATTTTTTTTTGACTAGGTAATACATGCACGTGGTACAAAATTCAAAGGTACAAAAGGGTAAACAGTGAAAAGTAAGTCTATCTCCCACCTCTGTCCCCTAGCCACCCAGTTCCCCTCCCCAGAGGCAACCACTATTACCAATTTCTTGCTATCCTTTCGAGATAGTCTATGCATGTACAAGCATATACACACACACATACGTACACTTTTATATAAATGGTAGCATTCTACACACACAAATAACCTTGGCTTTTCCATTTAATGACATATTTAGAGATCATTCCATATTGGTACCCATGGGATGATCTTATTCTTTTTAACGGCTGCATAGTATTCCATTGATTGGAAGAAACTTTAAGCATTTTTAGGATGCTCAAAGAAATAAGTTAACTGATACTTTCCATTTAAAGAGAACTCAAAATTATGAAACAAAAGAGATGAAACAAGAGCAGGTTAATGTGGAAAAGAACCAACTACAACTCTTAGAAATTAAAAATGTACTTAGTATATAAAAAACTTTGAAGATGTAATAAATTTTATCCTTTTATACCACTGATGAGAGAATTAATGGGTTCAAAAATACTAAGAGTACTTAAAAGATATAGAGGATTAATTGAGAGACTCCAGTGTATATGTAATAAGAATTAAAGAAAAAGAAGATGCAGAGATTGATGGAGAATTAATTTTTGAAGACAAAGGTGGAGAGTTTTTAGCACTAAAGAAGATCCTGAATCCTTGAATCAAAAGTAAACTCTAGAATGTTGGGTAGGTTAAATAAAGGTAAATCTGCATTTAGACAGGTTGTAGTAAAACTCTAGAATATCAGAGCTAAAGAGAAAATCTTAAAAGCCACCAAAGTTAGAAGCCAGATTACCTACAGAGGTATAATTCAACATTATAACAGAAGGTTTCTCATCAGCAACAGTTGATGCTAGGAGATTATGAAGTAGTATCTTAACTACTAAGGGAAAATAATGCCCAGTGCCATATCATACCCAGATTAACTGTTATCCCATAATGAAGAATTTAATTAGGTGAAATGATAAATGTTATTAATTATTAATAGCACAAAGATAATAATTTAGATCTTTGGGGGGAGTACATTTAAAACAAAGTTAAAACTAAAGTCTAGATTTATTTTCTGGTAGTAACATTAAAAAGGAGAAAACATGAAATTAATTTTTAGTAGTGTTTTATTTATCCCAGTAGGACTAAAATATTATCATTTCAACATGTAATCATTAAAAAATTTATTGAGATATTTCAGTTTCATTTTTTAATGTTAAATTTTCAAAATCCAGTATTTTACTCTTAGAGCACAACCCAGTTCAAACTGGCCACATATCAAGGATTGAAAAGCCGCATATAGCTAATGGCTACCAAACCGGACAGTGTCTCTTTAGACAGTAACAACAGATAGGTTGTGTGTAATATGATAAGGTTTGTGTCACGTTCAGGAAGAAGATAGAAATATTAAGTAATTTCAGACTCTTTCAGAACAATATATAATTAAATATATACAATGAAAAAAATGCTAAATTAAAGGTAGCTAAAATAGTAGACATACAGTGTATAGCTAGCTTCCAAAGCAGCTGAAGTGTTGGGAGAGGGAATATTGAAAACATGATCAGTTTGGTGGAAGACGGGAAAGCTTAAAAAAGTAACAAAATAAACAAAGGAAAGGGATGATAGTAGAAAACAGGAAATAGAAATAGACCCAGTGTATGAGTAGTTCACAGTAAGTATAAATGAATTGATCTTTATTAAAACACACAGAGGCAGCAATTTGAATAAAAATCAAAATCATCTATATATTCATTATTGAGATACAAAACTAAAACTGCCCAAAAATAGGAAAAGAAAACTAATGTAGATTATCATTGGACAGATAGAAGACTAAAGGTTTTAATAAGGGTAAAGTGCAACAGTACATATTAATAAAGGAAAAATCAACTAAGAACATATAATAATGATGAACTTTTATATATGATTTGAAATTTGTATATTTAAAAAAACAAAAACAAAGCAGATAAGGAATTACAAGTCTATAATCATAGTGAGAGATTTTAGTACACTTCCATCCCAAACTAGTAAATCAAATAGATAAAAATTAAGCTATAGAAGATTTTAAAATATCTTGGACACCTTTCTACTAAAAATAGAAATGCAGGATAAGATTTTTAAAATATATTTTTTAAATGTATAGTTGAGCTGATAAGAAAGAAAGGAATTCTAGGGCCAAAAATGAAGTAGATGCTAGAATGCAAAGAAATAAACAGGTATACAGGTATTCAGCTGGCTTTTACCCTGGAGGCGTCTGCCAAATGCAGGTGACCTTGAGCTTCTCTTTAATATGTATAAGGAGTTACAGTGGACAGGAGAGTTAATTCTATGGCCAGTTGAAGATGAGGAGTCTAGTAGAAAACTCTGCATAAGGCTGGGACTCGCAAGAGGTATACTTACAGAAACATACCACCTGTTCATGTAGACTGTGAGTAGAGGGGTGTCAGAAAATCTCCTCAGTGAATGTCTAACCGCAGGTCAGTCTTCATGCATGTGTGGGGCCCAAATTCACACTACCATATGTTCCAAAACCATCTAGCCAGCAATTTTAAATTGGATCCAGGTTGATAGTACTGCCAGGTACCTGCAAAAACAAATGCAAATCTTCTCTGGGGAAGAAAACTCAGTATCATAAAGAAGTCAGTTCTTTCCAAATTACTCTATAAATTTAGTGCAGTTTTAATCAAAATACCAACAGGGTTTTTTTTTTAACTTGACTTAAAAATTCATATTAAACAGCGAAGTGCCAAGAATATCAGACAATTTTGAAGGAGACTAAGATGGTAGTCTTCCAGATATCAAACGCCGTCTTAGGGCAGGGATAGATCAAGTGCCTAATGAAATGGAGTAGACCTTCCAGAAACAGACCCATGCATATATGGAAATTTGATATATGACTGCAGGGGTGTTACAAATCAGTGGCGGGGAAAATGGAAAAGAGAGTATTGGTTATATATATGAAGAAACTGCAAGTTAAAGACCCAATTATGAAAGCAAACCTTTAAAGCTTTAGAAGAGATATAGACTATATTTATGTTCTAAGTATGAGAAAGGATTTTTTAAGATACAAAAAGCACAGGTCATTAAAGGATTGCTAAGTTCAACTGCATTAAAATTGAAAACTTCATTCTAACCAAAGACATAACAGTGTGAAAAGATAAGCTATAGGTGGGTGGGAGAAGATATTTTCAGTGCATATAGCCAGAGAAGGATTAGTATGCAGAATATGTAAGACAATTACCCTGGAGCAAAATAGGCAGAGAATCATGTAAGAGAAGCTAAAATGAGCAATAAATATGGAAAAATTTTCAAGCTTCCTAGTTATCATGAAAATGCAAATAAAAATAAACAGTGAAGAAGTAGTATTGGCAAAGATGTTGAGAAGTAGAAACTCTTGGACATTGATGGAGTATAATTGGTAAAATTATTTTGAAGAGCAATTCAGCAATATCTGGTAAAATGGAAGATCAAACAGATTTTTTAAGAAATTAAAGCACATGTAAATAAGGAGATGTGTAAAGAAGGTTCATTATAGCATCATTAGTAATACAAGTTGGAATCAAATCTCCATCAAGAGGAAGATAAATTCCAGTATACTTGTACAATGGAATACTATACATCAGTTAAAATAAATGAACTAGAGGCATCTGAGATACATCTCAGAAATTCAAGGTTGAGCCAGAAAAGCAAATCATAGAATGTGCTATACAGTGTGATACCATTTATATAAAGTCTGAAAATATACAAACATAAGTTTGATGAGGGCATGTATTTGTCTATTTGTTCTCTGCTCTTTTCCCAGCACCTAGAACTGTGCCTAGCACATACCGGGTGCTAATTAAATATTTATGGAATAAATTGAATGCAAAACAAATCTATACATTGTTTATGGATACATACTTAGGATCTCATGGTATTAAAAACTTGCATGGGGAGTGACAAACAAATTTTGGATAGTGGTTCCCTCTGGAGAGGGAGGGAGGGGAATGGGATTGGGGAGGGATATTCAGGGTGCTTCAGTTGTGTTTGTAATGTTCAGAAGAATCTGAAAGATAACAAAATGTTCAAATTTGATAAAGCTGGGTGGTGGATATCACAGATTTTTTTTATATTCTTCCTAGTTTTCTCTATGTTTTTAATATTTTACAATTTAAAATTTTTCTTACCTCAAAAAGAAAAGATGTGTTGAGTTGTTCGCCCCTACTCAGAATGATCTCTGACTAATCTGCTGTTAGAATTTGTTCTTTATCAATGTCAGCTCTCATTTGCTGCTATCAGTGTGTCTGCTTTAGTACCCCACACCTACAAATTTGAATTTGCTTATCTGTTGGTTAGAAAACCAGGTTTTGAAGCTTTTTTAGAAGTACATATCACTTAAGAGTTTTGCGTGAGGATCTGAGGGGTCCTCTGGCATGAGCTTAAGTGTGCGTTACTTATTAATAATATTAACTTCCATTTTTTTGAGTGCCTACCATGTGCCAAACCTTCTGTGAAGCACTTTTCACACAATGTTAGTTCTCAGAGTATCCTGATGTGAAACAGATATTGAACCCATTTTAAGAAATGAAGAAATTGCAGCTCAGATAAAGAGATTTGCCCAATATCTTTAATATGTAGCAAGTGATAGAGCTGGCATTCATGCTCAGTTCAATTAGACCACCTCACTGACTGTTCAGAGATGTGGGCATGCATTTCCTAGGTAGTGATTTTACACATGCTTAGTAACGTCTTCTAGTTCATTTCTTAGTTTTTAAGGTTTGCTTATCTTGTAAAATAAAAATATTGATAGTAGTGAGGAGTATTTTCTGTTGCTTCATACTTAGGGAAAGTAAGGGAAAATACGTAATTTAAATTCTTAAGCCCATTATACACATTTACTTCTCAAGTTATGAGGGTTTTGTATATGGATTTAAGAGTCCATTTAATAATCAAGGTCCCCCTAGGTATGAGTTTACAAGGGCAGTTGAGATTATCATAAGAATATTCATTTAGCGGTATGGCAGTTAAAAAATCAGTGCCTATTTAAATATTCCAGGATCTACTTTTCCCTCCCACTGTCTTTGTTGGTCTTTTCCTGATTGGTATATTTCAAACACTATAATGTAAATGCAGTGCTCATCACTGGTAACATGAAGTTTCTTATCTTGCAAAGGATGTAGAATTTCACAAAACCGCGAGAATGATATTAGAAAACTTGTCAGTTACATATAAAATCATTGGCAAATAAGGATCTGATGGAGTTAGACTAGTTATCAATTAAAGAAAAGGAAATGACAGAAATGAGGACATGATAGATCAGAGAATTATGTGACTATCTTATGGGACTAAGGAAAGGCCCTTGAAGGTTATGTAGACTTTTTATAAGACTTTCTTCTTAAATTATAGTACAAAACTCAAATATGAAGTAAGGGTATTATATTTTGCTGTCATAATTTCATTGGAAAGATTTATGCAGAAAAACCCAAACATTTAATTTATTCTTATTCTAAGAATTTGCATATAGTTACATAAATGTAAAATAAATGTTAAACATTTTTATGACTTTTAGTTTTTAGACAAAGACAACACTTTCTTTCCATTGTACAATGAAATGTTGGTACCTGTTTTAAGGAAATTCTTTTTGATTGCTGTTATCCTTCACCAGTTATCCTCTGATAATGAAGACTTCGATTTATCCAGATGTCCAGTTTATCCAGGACTATTATAGTCATATTTTGGGGTTTGATGGGAACATAAGGAACAGTTTTATAATTCATAAACTCATAGATTTCAGTGTGTATGGAGTATCTCCTGTTTATTAGAGACTATAGAGTTAAAAACACTTTACAATTATTAACTTATTAAGCTAGACTGAGTTTTAATTTGAGAAGATTGAGCCAGATCTCCAAGGATTTGTCTAACACTTTACATTCTCTGCATCTGCTTGCTTTAGGATAAGAATTGTGGGTACTTTAACTGGTCTCCTAATCTACATTCTTAGTTTTCTACAATGATTTTTCAATACCAAGATTTTAAACAGGTAAAGCTTTTAGGCAAAATGAGAAGACTAAAGTCAAAGTGTTGAATTTTTCATTAAGGTAAATTTATTCAATTTGAATTACTAGCTTTTATTCCAAGATTATATTCTTTGTACATTAGTGGTATTAAAATATTTTCCATGCAACAATGGTAATTTTTCAGTGGTCTTATTGACAAAAATTTTAAAACTGATCCCCCACTTCATTTTATTTTTTATGAAAATCCTAGAGTTTTGGAAACTAGCTACCTCAGAAATCTTTTTGAAACTCTTAACTAATCATGCCATTCTCTTGCCTAAAGCCTTCAGAGTGGACCACTGTGGCCTAAGGTGGTATAATGCCACTGGGGTTTTGAATCCATATGTGGATTAAGTAATTTCTGTAGACTAAATAAAATATCTTATTTTTTCCCTAAATTTTTTAAATGTAAGAAGATGCTCTATTTTGATGATCAGTTTATTTTAAAAGTTTGACTTTCCAGTAGCCTTTGTCATTGTGTGTTTTTTTTCAGTTGTTTAATTCCTGTCAGGAAGTCATTAAAATACTTTGACTTTAAAAAGCCTAATCAGTAAAGATAAAACCATAGGGGAAAAAATGGACTTGACAATATAATAATTAAAATTTTGATATAATAAGATAAAAGTATATGTGGAAAATATATTCAGCATACTTTTTTTTCAACATACTGTCTTTGAAAAACTGAGGTATATTATCTTTAATATAAAGAGAATTTATAACTCCAATAAAAATAATACAGCAGTAGGAAGATCAGCAAGGAACATGAATAGCGATTCACAAGAGAAAATAATCTTCTAATTAATATGAAAAATGTTCAACTTTACTAAAAATAGAAGTTTCAACTTAAGATTTTTTTCCCCCTGGCACTTAGCAGAATTAAAAAATATCTGTGTGACAAGGTTTGGAGAAGTGGACATTCCTAACTGCTGGTAGAACTACATATTGGTATGTTCTTTTGAGGAGAGTTTGGCTGTATGTATCAAAAGCCTTACATTTTTTAAAATCCCTTTTTACTTAGCAATACATTTTTCTGGGAATGTACTTAGAAAAATAACTAGGAATGTGATTAATATTTAGCTGTTAGGTTGTTCATCATAGTGTTTTTTAGTGTAAACTTTTTAACACTGCATAAATTTTTACACTAAATAAAACCATTTTATGGTTTTAGTGTAAACCATAGTAAAAAATCGGAAGCAATATAAACATCCAATTGCTTGTTAAACTAACAAATTGCTTTTTTAAACTAAAAAAGAAAAAAGATATGGTTCATTCATACAGTGAATCTATTCAGCCATTAAGAGTGACTGTCAATAAATCTTTAATAACATGGTAAAATATTTATGACATGACATTTATTATTGAAATATAAGAATTAGGCTAACTATCAATAGTGGTTATTTTTATAGTGGACTTTATTCCATTTAAAAAATATTTTCAGGGATGCCTGGGTGACTTAGTTAAGCATCTGCCTTTGGCTCAGGTCATGATCCCAGGGTCTTGGGATTGAGTCTCACGTCCGGCTCTTTGGTCAGTAGGGAGTCTGCTTCGCCCTCTGCCTCTGACCCTCCCCCAACTTGTGCTCTCTCTTGATCACTGTCTTTCTCAAATAAATAAAATCTTTAAAAAAAAATGCAAAGACGTTTAAAAAAAAAAAAGTTACTGGGAATCACTATAGAATAAATCCATGATATAGTCTCCTCTTGTCTCTACTTTTCAACACACAGTCCTCCTGACTACTGTTGCCTCTCAGAGTAGACCATCCCCTTACATTCCTCTGTACCTTTGCTTATCCCTTGGTCACTTAGGGAGTGCCTGCCTCATCTTTTAAAATCAGTTCAAAGGACATCACCATGAAGTCTTTCCTGACCACCCTATTCTTTGCTTATTCCACGCAATTATTTTGTACAATTATGTATTTGTAATTTCTTCTCCACTAGGCAGTGAACTCCTATCTCATTCATGCATAATAAATATTTGTGGATGCTTATTATGTGCCTGGCACTGTGTGTGTTGGGTACTACAGATCTAACAATGAACTATGCAGACAGTTCCTCCTGTCTTCAAGGAGTTTATAGCCTTATGAAGTTATTCCTTACACTGTATCTTGTTATGATAGAAGTGTAGAGTACTTTGGGAGATTAGAAGATTGGTAAATCTACCCCAGGCTGGATAGAGAAGGAAGTCTTCCTGGAGGGGATGAAAGCTGAATAATAAAAAGAAAGGAAGTGTTAGGTCGAGGGGTAGGGGGAAGCCGGTTTCAAGTAGTAGAAACAGCTTGTACAACAGCCTAGAATTTTAAAACTGTTAAGTTTTAGGAAGGTTGTTATGGTATTTATGGATACTGAGGTTGATTTCTGATAAAAAAATAATTCAGTACAATTTATCTCAGAAGAAGTTCCAGAATTCATTTCTTCTCTCTGTAAGAGATTAGGAAGTGATATATAACAGCATATGTTAGAGAAAGCATCCTAATGTTGAATTAGGTAGAAATCCAAGTGTGGAAAAAGAAATAAAAGAAATTCAAGTGTGATTGGTAGGTTTGTTATTTTTTAAGTATTTGTATAAAATATATTCTTACGAAGGATTGAGAAAGTAGTGTAAAATAATTAAAAGTCTGAATTATAGAGTATTTTATTGGTGTATTTTGTAATCCTAACTGGTCCTAATAAAATATTGCTAAGTATGATTATTTGGGAGAATGCCTTTGAAGTAATAGATTAAAAATATGGCATTTTATTAGCGATTTTTATATGTGAATGTGTTCTAAATATAAAGACATTACTTGTAGCAGAGTAAATATTTCTCATAATTATGAACCCTTTATGCTTAACATATCTCCCTCTGCAATCAAGTCTTCAAAATCTTCTCTGTCTTCTATTAAATTGTCTCTCACCGTTTGTGTTTCCTATACAGATTCTAAAGTTCTTCTTTCTCTCTAGCATTGTTCTCCAAACATCCACCCCTATATCCAGTTCCAAATAAAAATCAATAATTAAAAGCAAATGGATAAAATTACATTGTGGTCCTCATTAAATCATAGTGTCCTTCCCTGTGATTATGTGAATTATGCTTACTATTTATTTGATATCTGTATCACTGGGTTCATACAGTCAGTTTGTAGTCCTTTTTTGTTTTCTTGATTAGGTAATATAGAAACTGTTTCTCAAGTTTTCTTTAACAAGAGATTAAATAAACCAGTTTTTCTTTTCTGCTTTGTAGATTTCTTGATAACCGGCTGTTTGCTACCTGCTCTGATGACACTACAATAGCACTCTGGGATCTGAGAAAACTGAACACCAAAGTATGCACTTTACATGGTCACACTAGCTGGGTGAAGAACATCGAATATGATACTAATACAAGACTCTTAGTAACATCAGGATTTGATGGAAATGTCATTATTTGGGACACCAACAGGTTTGTGAATAGGAGACCATGTTAGGATTGTGAACAACAAAAATTTATTCTTAAAGATTTCTTTATTTGACAGAGAAAGGGAAAGA
>NW_024424119.1:26947435-26957505 GCF_017311325.1 Ursus maritimus
AAGAGAGCGAGCATGTGAAGGGTGGGTGGCAGAGGGAGAGGGAGAGAAAATCTCAAGCAGACTCCCTGCTGAGCACAGAGCCTGGTGTGGGGCTCAGTCTCATAACCCTGAGATCATGACCTGAGAAATCAAAAGTTGGATGCTTAACTGACTGAGCCACCCACGTGCCTCCCCAACATAATTGTTTAAAATGGTAAACAAATTCAGTGTTCTGTCTTAGCTTTCATATCTCTAGGAGAAAAAACCTGACTTTGTGAAAAATAATAAAAAATGATTCCATTTTTTGTTACTTGCTCTTAGTCATATACTGCAACCAAAAAATTTGGAGAAAACTATATGGAAAGGAGACCAAGTAGTATGTATAGTTAATGATGAAAACTGGTTTATGAGTTTCCTAAATTTAAGGAATTTAAGGAAAAATATTTTTGTTATTTCCTCTGTGGAACAGAAATGTTTTTCATTCTTACTCCTTCAATTTTAAACCTATTTATTTTGTAATTTTTGTACTTTTTTTTCCATGCATTAAAATAATAGTTTCTCAGTGGGAATGTTTAGAAATAACGTGTGGTGCAGTTTTAGTTGTCACTGTGGGAGGAGAAGAGAGGATTTCTACTGGCATTTAGTCAACAGGGATCAGAGTTTCTAAACATCCTGCATGGAACATTTTGCACAGTAGACTAGTCCTACGTAAAATGTCAGTAATGCCTCTGTTGTGAAACACTTCAATGAAATGTCTCATAGAGAAATTGATTATTTAAAGAGTGGAAGTTTGGGGCACCTGGGTGGTTCAGTTGGTTAAGCATCTCTCAGGTCTTGAACTCAGGGTTTTTAGTTCAAGCCCTGCATTAGGCTCCATTTTGGGTGTGGTGCCTACATAAAAATAAGAATAATCAAGAAAAATGAAGGGTTGAAGTTTGAGAAATAATTAAAATATACCTGTTGCTAGTTATGGTGAAGTGACAGTACAGTAATACACCATTTCTGAAATATTCTTTTCAGAGGTCATATGTAAAAAGAGAGGGGGTATTCTTAAAGATTTCTAACTATGCATATTGTTTGAGCAGAGGATATACAGATCTCTTTAGACTAAGACAAGCATACTGTTAGAATTTAGAAGTTTATTTTTTTTAATTTAGAAATAAAATTCGAATAGGAATATGAATGGTAACTTCCAAATTAATGGTCAAAAGCTAGTAAAACGTGATCAATCCAATAGAGGCAGAGAAGGGGAAAAATCATTTTTAAAGAAGTAAATTGGGAAGCACAAAAATATGGTAGGCAGAAAATCCAGATATCAGTAATCAAAATAAATACATATGGACTAATGTAGCCAGTTAAAAGATAGGGTTAGGTTGGATTAAAAAAGAAAACCAAACTATGTTCTTTATAAGGAATATACCCAAAACACGCAAACGAGAAAGTCTGAAAGTAAAAGCATGGGGAAAAAATAACAGGCAAATTCAAATCAAAGAAAAACAGTTGTATCTATGTTAATAGCAGACAAAATAGAGTTTAAGGCATAAAGCATTATTAGTGGTAAAAAAAGCTACTATACTAAAAGGTTTATTTCACTAGAACATAAAAGAATTCTTATCTTAAATGTACCTAATAACATAGCTTCAAACTATAAAAAGCAAAAATGGACAGAATCACAAGTAAAAAGTAAGAATTCCCATCTCAGTGGAAAATATTAACATTATTCTCTCATTTACTAATAGATGAAATAGACCAAAAAATTAGTATGACCATAGGAGATCTTACTGTAAGAAACTTGATTTATTAGGCATATTTAGAATTCTCCCAATAAATAATACATCATCTGAAGCAAACTTAAAATACGTACAAAAGTAGAGCATGTACTAGATTACAAAGTAAGTTTGAACCAATATCAAAGACTTGTTGTCACACAAATGATTTTTCCTCAGTATAATCAACACAGGTAACTAAAAATTCCCATGTTTGGAGGTTTATAAACTCGCTTCCTAAATAATTCATGGATTAAAGAAGAAATCGTAGGGAAATCAATAGACTAAAAATTAGTGACCTAAGCATTTTACTCAAAACCTGGAAAGAGATAAAAAAGAGTAAACCCAATGAAAGACTATGGAAATAATAAAGATAAAAGCAGAAATTAGTGAAATTGGAAATGAATGTACAGTAACTTTTTTTTAAAAGCCTGCTTTTTAATAAAGCTAATTGAATATGCAATTCTCTGGTAAGATTCATCCATAGAAATAAGACAAAAGAATAATCTTAATAAAAAGACAACAAAAAATATATAGTATGGTAATAAGATCACTTTTATGCCAGTATACTTGAAAGCTTTGATGAAATAGTTTATTCAAAAAATACACCTTAGCAAAACTGATCAAGAGAGAAATAGAAAACCTAAAATACACCTATTACCTGGACTGATATTTAACCAATATGCAGTGATTTAGCTGAAGTAGTTGTTAAAATATTAAACTACTTCTGTAGTTAATACAGAAGTTAAATGTTGTAACTGTAGTTAAATGATAAATAGCCACTATCCTGAATCATCCCCAGGTGGTCATATCCTGGCACCCTCTGGTTACCCAGGCCCTTCTTTTAGGGATACGTCCCTCAATGCCTCAAGATCTTGCTATGATCTAGTAGCTAAAGTCCCCCCTTAAACTACGCCCTCCCTTGTTTTGGGGGGGGGTTGTTCAGCATCTCATTTAATTCTGAGAACAGCCTCATGAGTTAGATAACTATTATTATCCCATTTTAGAGCTAAGGAAACCAAGGTCAGAGAGGTTGGGTAACTTGCCCACATGACTGCCAATAAGACAGTAAAATATGAGCCAAGAGTCAAACCCCTGGTTTATAGACTCCTGAGAGGCACCCTTTGCTGATGGGAGTTTTAGGATCTTACAGTAGAGTAATTCCAAGACCCAGTTCCAGCACTGCCAACTGCATCAATTCTGACTGGCTCGTTTTCATGCATTGCTGGTTATTTAAATAGTCTAAACATGGCCTGTGCATAGCCATTAAAGAAATGGAAAATATCAATTTATCTAATAAAACAGCAGTCCTGTCAGTTTTACAGGTAACTTTGGTAAGATAGTACAAGAAGCAGAACATTCCAATTTTATTAAGGGGAATTCTCCTTACCTCATGTATGAAGCTAGTATAACTTTAATATATAAACTCAACAAAGATAATATTAGAAGAGAAAAATTGAAAGGTCAGCCTGTAATGTGAATGTTAGATACAAATATTCTAAATAGAAGGAAACTGAAACTTTAAGATATTAATCAAAATATCATGACGAAGTTGGCTTTTTCAAGGAATGATAAGATGATATATCTGGGGCGCCTGGCTGGTTCAGTCAGAAGAGCATGCAACTCTTGATCTTGGGGTTGTGAGTTTGAGCCCCATGTTAGGTGTAGAGGTCACTTAAAATCTTAAAAAAATATGTAGCAATAGAAATTTTTTTTTTTAATTTATTTTATTTGACAGAAAGAGTGCACAAGCTGGGGGAGCAGCAGGCAGAGGGAGAGGGAGAAGCAGGCTCCGTGCTCAGTAGGGAGCCCGACTCAGGGTTCGATATCAGGACTCTGGGATCATGACCTGAGCCGAAGGCAGACGCTTAACCGACTGAGCCACCCAGGCGCCCGTCAGTAGAAATTCTGTTAATATAACTTATCACATTAACAGATTAAACAGAAAGTCCATATGATTGCTTTAATCCAGGAATAAAATTCAACATTCAATCATAATTAAAAACAAAAGGGGGGACATTATCACCAGAGATTAAAAGGATTATAAAGGGATACAATGAACAACTTTATGACAACAAATCGGACAACTTAGATAAACAAATACCTGAAGAGTCGCAAATTACTTAAACTGATTCAAGAACAGATAGAAAACCTATAGACCTACAGACCTAAAGCAAGTAAAAAATTAAGCTGGATCATCTCAAGAAAGGCAGAAAAGCACTTGACAAAATCTTATAACCATTTGTAATAAAACTGGGAACAATAGGGAATTTTATTCCCTAGACATCTGATAAAGGACATCTATGAGAAATTTATGGCTAACATCATTTTTGTAAAGATTTTTTTTATTAGAGCACACTAGTGGGGGGGTGTAGGGGCAGAGGGAGAGGGACAAGCAGACTCCCCACTGAGCAGGGAGCCTGACAACACGAAGCTCGATCCCAGGACCCTGAGATCATACCTGAGCTGAAGGCAGATGCTTAACCAACAGAGCCATCCAGGTACCCCTGGCTAAAATCATCTTAATGTTGAAAGACTGAATACATTCACCTTAAGATTGGGAACAAGGCAAGGAAGTCTGCTCCCATGGACACTCTTATTCAGTATTGTATTAGAGGTACAATTGCACTGGAAGTGCAGTCAGGCAAGAAAAAGAAATAATAGGCATCCAGATTGGAAAGGAAGAAGTAATCTTCATATGCAGATATGATCTTATATATAGAAAATCTTAACGATTTCACAAAAATACTAGAACTAATAAGTTCAGCAAAGTCACAAGATATACAAGATAACTATACACAAATCAGTTGTATTTCTACTTATAAGCAATGAACAATCCAAAAATGAAGAAAATTCCATTCATAGTAGCATCTAAAGAAACAAGATACTTAGGAATGTATTTAACAAAAGATTTGTACACTGAGAGCTATAAAAACATTGCTGAAAGAAATGTAAGATGTAAATGAATGGAGAGACATTCCATCTTCATCAGTTGGAAGACTCAGCATCATTAAGATGGTAATTCTTGGGGTGCCTGGATGGCTCAGTCAGGAGAACATGTGACTCTTGATCTTGGGGTTATGAGTTCAAGCCTAGGTGCCAAGGTAATTAAGTGGTTCAGAAAAGGATAGTCTTTTCAATAAATGATACTTGAGCAACTAGATATCCACAGGCAAAAAGATGAATTTAGACCCTTATCTTACATTGGAAAAAAAGAACTCAAAATGGATTTAAACCTGAGGGTAAGAGATAAAATTATGTAATTCATAGAAGAAAACATGGGAGTAAATTTTCGTGCAAACCAAAGCACAAGTGATTTAAAAAAATTGATAAAATGGACTTCATTAAAATTAAAAAATTTTGTGTATCAGGTGATACCATTAAGAAAGTGAAAAGAAAAACTACAGGATGGGAGAAAATGTTTGTAAATTATATCTGATAAAGGATTTGTGCCCAGAATATATAAAGAACTCTCGCAACTCACTTTATATATACACAAATAATCCAGTTTAAAAATGGGCAAAATATCTGCATAGAATTTACCAAGGAGGATAATAAAAATGATTAATAGTGAATAATTATGATTCAATAATTGATTCAATAAATATGACTCAATAGTGAATAATTATAATGAATTAATAATGTGAAAAGATGTTCAACATCATTAGTCATAAGGAAAATGCAAGTCAAAACCAAAATGAGAAACCATTTCATATCCACTAAGATGGCTTTAATTTAAAAAGACACTACAAGTATTGGCGAGAATGTGGAGAAACTGGATCCTCATACATTGCTGGTAGGGATGTAAAATGGTACAGCCACTTTAGAAAAGTTTGGTCGTTTCTTAAAAAGTTAAACATAGAGTCATCACCTACCAGCCATTCCGCTCCTAGGTATCTATCCAAGAGAAATGAACACCTATCACCACACAAAGATTTGTACATGAATGCTTATAACAGTATTATTCATAATATCCCCAAAATGGAACCAGTGCATGTATCAATTGGTAAATGAATAAACAAAATGTGGTATAGCTACACAATAGAATACTATTTGGTAATGAAAAGGAACAGAGTACTAATATGTGTTACAACATGGATGAACCTCAAAAAACAGTATGCTAAGTGAAAAGAGCCAAACCAAAAGACCACTTGTGTATTCTGTTCATATTAAATGTCCACAATAAGCGGATATATAGAGACTCTAGGAGATTAGTGGCAGCCTGTGACTGGGAGTAGGAACAGGGAAAGACTGCTAGTGGGAAGTGGGGATTTTTTAGGATGATGAAAATGTTCTAAAATTGGATTGATGATTGCACAACTCTAAATTTACTAAAAATCACTTGTTACTTAAAATGAGTGAATTTTGTGATATATAAATTATATCTCAATAAAGCTGTTAAACTTAAAAATAGAAGGGAACTCATCAGAAGTGTACACTAAAACCTACAGGACATTTTTAAATGTTGAAATTTCCAGAAGTTTTCTCTATAGGGGTACCTGGCTGGCTCAGTCAGTAGAGCATGTGACTCTTGATCTCAAGGTCGTGAGTTCAAGCCCCATGTTGAGTATAGAGCTTACTTAAAAAAAAAAAAAAAAAAGTTTATAAAATCAGGAAGGGAGAACATGTCTGCTTTTACTACTACTGTTTACCACTGTTTTGGGGTGGCAGAAGACAGGGTCCCAGCTGGTGCAGGAAAATATTTAAGAATTGGAAAGGAAAAAAAATGAAAAAATAGCATTCACAGATGATACGATTGTCTATATGAAGGGTTGGCAAATTTTCTATAAAGGACTGTGTAATAAATATTTTAGGCTTTGTGTGCTGTATAGTCTCTGAGCAGCCATTGACAGTACATAAATGGATATTGCTGTGTTCCAACCAACTTTCTATATAAAAAACAGGCAATAATCCAGACTTGGTCTATAGACCAGTTTTGTGACTGGTCTATATAGAAAATCTTAGAAATTCTGCTGATAAATTATCAGAATTAATAAGAGTTAACCAAGATTGCTAGACATAAGATCAAAATGTGAAAATCAGTAGTGTTCATAAGTATCACAAGAAACAATTTAAAAATTTTAAAAGTATATAATTTTTAGTAATTAAGAAATTTTTAGGGGCGCCTGGGTGGCTCAGTCATTAAGCGTCTGCCTTCGGCTCAGGGCGTGATCCCAGAGTTCTGGGATCAAGCCCCACATCAGGCTCCTCTGCTGGCAGCCTGCTTCTACCTCTCCCACTCCCCCTGCTTGTGTTCCCTCTCTTGCTGGCTGTCTCTCTCTCTGTTAAATAAATAAATAAAATCTTTAAAAAAAAAATTTTTTTTAAAACCCAGGATGGATCAAGTAGCAGATTAGACATAACTTTAAAAAATAGATTGGGGGGCGCCTGGGTGGCACAGCGGTTGGGCGTCTGCCTTCGGCTCAGGGCGTGATCCCGGCGCTATGGGATCGAGCCCCACATCAGGCTCCTCCGGTGGGAGCCTGCTTCTTCCTCTCTCACTCCCCCTGCTTGTGTTCCCTCTCTCGCTGGCTGTCTCTATCTCTGTCGAATAAATTAATAATTTTAAAAAATAGATTGGAAGCTAGATATTAAAAATTATCTAGAATGTAACAGAAATGAGGAGATAGAATATAAGAAAGAGCAGCTATGAGACAAGGAGAATCAAATGTGAATGTTTCAAACATCTATTTGGAGCTCCAAAAGGAAAGAGAAAATGGGTGAGAGGCAATATTGGAATAATGATGGAGAATTTCCCAGAATATCTGAATAATATGAATCTTAAGATTTAGAAAGTCAAATGAATCCCAATAAAGTAGAAAGAAATCCAAATTTAAACAGAGTGAAACTGCAGTACTCCAAAGGCAAAGAGAAGATCAGTCAAAGGGAAAAAAAAAAAAAGATAAATTGTCCAAAGTAACAATTGCACTGATAACAGATTTAAAAACAGCTGGGGGCGCCTGGGTGGCACAGCGGTTAAGTGCCTGCCTTCGGCTCAGGGCGTGATCCCGGAGTTACGGGATCGAGCCCCACATCGAGCCCCACATCGGGCTCCTCCGCTATGAGCCTCCTTCTTCCTCTCCCACTCCCCCTGCTTGTGTTCCCTCTCTCGCTGGCTGTCTCTATCTCTGTCAAATAAATAAATAAAATCTTTAAAAAAATAAAAAAATAAATAAAAACAGCAACAATGGATTAAATCAGATTCTTTTCAATTTAAGTCAAACTCAAAGAGTAAAACCAACATGATCATTAGGTACCATTTTTTTTTTAAAGATTTTATTTAGTTATTCGACAGAGATAGAGACAGCCAGTGAGAGAGGGAACACAAGCAGGGGGAGTGGGAGAGGAAGAAGCAGGCTCATAGTGGAGGAGCCTGATGTGGGGCTCGATCCCATAACGCCGGGATCACGCCCTGAGCCGAAGGCAGGCGCTTAACCGCTGTGCCACCCAGGCGCCCCGCTCAGCAAATTTTTAATCAGAGTGAAATAAAGATTTTTCAGAACAACATAAAGTGACAGTTTACTTCAACAAAATCCTACTTAAACATGTATATTTCAGAAAGAATAAAATGGGAAGTTGGAGGTGAAAGAAGGAATGGTGAGCAAAAAAAAAAGGTTTATCATGTATATAAGGCTAAGCATACATTGACTGCAAATTTGTTTGAAGGTCAAAAATATGACTATTACCGAATCCTTATATTTATGATAATTCTGGGTTTTGTTTTGATTTCTTCTGTAGGTGTACAGAAGATGGGTGTCCACATAAGAAATTCTTTCACACACGTTTTCTCATGCGAATGCGGTTAACACCAGATTGTTCCAAAATGTTGATCTCAACGTCCTCTGGATATCTCTTGATTTTGCATGACCTTGACTTAACCAAGTCTTTAGAAGTAGGCAGCTATCCCATTTTGAGAGCAAGAAGAACTACATCAAGTTCAGGTAAGCTTTTCTTTTTTGATTAAAGAAAGTTTTCCAGAGTCTCACACAAAGGGATAGTATATGTTTCCATTCTGAGAATGATAGGAGGGAAGGAAATTAGAAGACATTTTTGGAAAGCTCATTGAGAGCTTTTTTCCCAAGTTAGTATGACCTATATGAATCTCTGACAAAGCATTAATTTGTGCTTCTGTATCACCAATGATCTAGGAAGAACTGTTAACTATAAAAATATTTTTTTTTAGCGCTCTCTGCTATCCAGAAAATCTTTTATCAGTATTTCTAAATCATCACTATGTCAAAAATTAGTAGTGGCCCGAGGTAGTATCCATCTTTTTAAGTGCTTCTGAAACCCAGCAGAGCTTTATTTTTAGTTTTAGTTTAGTTTTTAGTTTAGTTTTATTTTACAACCCTGAGATCAAGACCTGTGCTGCGATCAGGAGTCGGATGCTGAACTCACTGAGCCACCCAGGCATCCCACCTAGTAGAGCTTTTAAGATGTATTCAATACAGAGCTTTACTTTTAAGTCTGTATTACATCCTAGACTTCCAGATGTCTGTACCCAGGGAGCTGGTGCCATCCTATTTCACAACCCCTAAACATCCTCTTGCTAAAGCTGTATTCTTTTTTTTTTTTAATTAAGATTTATGTATTTATTTGAGAGAGAGAGCGGGGGAGGGGCAGTGAGAGAGACACTGCTGAAGCAGACTTCCCGCTGATTGGGGAACACAGTGGGGGGGCTCAGTCCCAGGACCCTGAGATTATGACCCAAGCTGAAACCAAGAATCAACCGCTTAACTGACTAAGCCACCTAGGTGCCCCTAAAACTGTATTCTTTTTCCTGCTGCTGATTTCATTAGACTTCAATGAAATTGAGGCTCAAAAAAACTTATGCACTATAATTTATCTACATTATGTGATAGAGACTATATTTCATCACCTTTGGGAAAAAGGTATGTTCCTACCTATTTATAATTTTGCACTTATGAACGAGAACCCAGAAAAAAAACACTTAAGCATTTGGAGCACATAATGTTTATAAATTGCTTTTTAAAATCAGCTTCAGGGTGCCTCGGTGGCTCATTCAGTTAGGCATCTGCCTTCGGCTTTCATGATCCCAGAGTCCTGGGATCGAGTCCCACATTGGACTCCCTGCAGGGAGTCCGCTTCTCCCTCACGTTCTGCTGCCTCCTCCCTGCTCGTGCACTCTCTCTCAGATTTTTTAAAAATCTTTTTTTTTTTTTTTTTTTTTTAAGATTTTATTTATTTATTCGACTGAGATAGAGACAACCAGCGAGAGAGGGAACACAAGCAGGGGGAGTGGGAGAGGAAGAAGCAGGCCCATAGCGGAAGAGCCTGACGTGGGGCTCGATCCCAGATCGCCGG
>NW_024424119.1:27564282-27566111 GCF_017311325.1 Ursus maritimus
GTTTTTTTTTTTTTTTTTTTTTTTTTTGAAAGAGAGAGTGTGAGCAGAGTCGGGGGGAGAGGGAAAGAGAATCCCAATCAGGCTCCATGACCAGTGCGGAGCCAACCTCGGGGCTCAGTCTCATGACCCTGAGATCATGACCTGAGCCAAAGTCAAGAGTCGGACGCCCACCCGACTGAGCCACCCAGGCGCCCCACTATTTGTCTTTTAAGAAACAAAATAATAAATGTTTTATACTTACTGTTGTAAAATTGATTGGACCTCTTTCATCTTATTATGTTTGTTTTTCACATGTCCCTGCAGTTTCCCTTGAAACCTTTCTTTTGCTATGCCAACTGTTTTCTTTCCTGTCCGTCAGACCTACCCATGCTTGAACCTTAGCTGTCCTTGCCATAATCTCTCTGTGCTCTCTGCTTATAACCCTCTACCTGATACTAAAGCCCTCAAAGCAGACTCAGAGCAGGGAAGCGTTCCAGTTTACATTTTTACGGCTCTGGTGTACGGGAAAAAAGTACTGTCTCCCTACCAGTCCTGCATAAATAGGAGCCGGATATGTTTTGGCATCTTCTGTTATTCCCCAGCTGCATTAATACATAAATATGACGCTCTTATAGTTGCATAGCGTCGTAGATTAAATAAGTTGTGTTGGCAGTCTACCATTTAATAATTTATTATAGAATTAAAATATTATGAGACATGCTTCATTCCAAAGAATTGATCTAATTTTTAGAGTGTCTTCCATACCATCCAAAAACTGGAAAGTATGTCTACTGTGTCACTGTCATCCAGTCTAGTCACATACCCACTACTGGGCAAGATGCAGTCATCGATTCATTCAGTCATCTTATTCACTCTTAAAACATTCCCTGTCCCTTACCTGTACTAAGCACTGCCCTAGGCACGGGGAACAGGTCATTAAGACACTTGGAGTCTAGTGAGGGAGACCGACATGAACACAAGTGTGTGTGTGTGTGTGTGTGTGTGTGTGTGTGTGTTTGGTTTCTTTGTCCTCCTATTTGGAAAAATCTTCCTACATATATCCAATATAATTTATATAAAAATTATTTGGGTGAAGGTATGAGATGTGAAGAATCTATGTTTCTTCTTTTCTAACTTGATATTTAAACAATCTCCTCTGTGGTTTGGAATGCCACTTTTTTCATATGCTCAGATACAATGTATATTGAGTATTTCAAAGCTCTGTATCATTTTACTTATCTGTTCAAAGATCATAAATGTTGTAACTTTATAACTCATTTCAATATCTGGTGATGGAAGTCCTTCATTTTTTAGTTATATTCCAAAATATTCTTTATGTTCAACTGCTTATTCTTTGCATGATTTTTTTTTTTTTTACTTTGTATGGCTAGTCCCTTAAAGTGATTAATTGGAAATCTAACTTCCAAGTTCTTTTAAAGTTCTAGTTTAAATTTAGCTTTTAATACTCATCAACTGGCATTAAGGAGGGCACATGTGGTGATGAGCACTGGGTGTTATCCTCAACTAATGAATCGTTGAATGCTGCATCAAAAGCTAACGATGTATTATATGTTGGCTAATTGAACATAATTTAAAAAAAAGAAAAATTCTAAAAGTGAAAACCATAATAAAAAGACTAATAAACATAACTACATTAAAATTTTAAAAAATTAATTTAGCTTTTAACACATTTTTCTCTGGGTGAATACGAAACATGAAAGCTAATACCAAGTATCATTTTCATTTTTGCTCATTTTGAAGTATTCTGACTTGTTTTGCTGTTTAGTGCTGCAGAGACTTTAAATGAAAAGTGATGCTTAAAACTTGGCATAGACTTTGCTATTAGAATT
>NW_024424119.1:27566121-27618576 GCF_017311325.1 Ursus maritimus
TTTTTTTTTTTTTTTAACACCTTAGGTTCAGCCCAAAGGCCTCCCTTCCGCCACCTTTTCAGATGCATCTCTCAAGAACCTGTGCTAAGGAAATGAGTGGTATGTTTTCTAAACATTATCTTCATGATACCTTTTGGCTTCTGGAGCCTCAGAGCCCCAAGAAAACTATCTGGTGGTGGTTTTTCGCATTTGCTCCCACCTTTCCCTACTGGAGTATATCTCTCTTCCCCTCTTTCCTCATTTCTTTACATTATGACATGAAGTGATCTAAAAAGAAAATAATACCTCCAGGGATATCCTTATTCTTACATAAGGCCTTCCTCACATCAGACCAATTCTGTTTCACTTCCATGTGTCACCTGCAGATATACTTGTGTCCCTTGTCACCCTCTCACTCATTAGAGGGTGAGATTTAAAGTACATAAATATGGGACTTGAACTCATAAAATGGTTCCAAATACTGCACCATTTAAAAGCCTGGGACCCTAAACTGTGTGCAATGACCACTAAGCATCTGAGTATGAATATAAATGATTCCTTGGGTTATGAAATCCAAAAGGGCTGTTAAGAAAACAGTAAGAAATATAATAAAGTCAAAGAATCTGAAGATTAAAAATGCACACACTCGTTATCTTGTCTTCTCCAACCAAAGTGTAATTCCCTGCTCATAGACCCACCTGGGGGACACAGTGGTTCGAAATCAGTACTTAACGTTGCATGACATTTAAGTGTGATTTTAAATGATTTGCCGCTTTAAGTGTGGTTCTTAATGAGTCAAGATAATTTTTTCCATAAGAACACATCTCCAGTATTTCTTATGGAAATTAATTGAATAATATGATTTCTGTTTATATCCATTACTGTTACACATGCATTTTCTGAAACATAGCTGTTCAGTCAAGTTGTATACCCTTTAGAGATTGGAAACCTTTTCAATTAGAATAAGCTTTTTTCTACAGAACCATGAGGACTTGTTTCAGGAGGATTGCAGTTCACCTGGCAGCTGATATGTACACACTTACACGCAACCTCCCCTACCTGTTATGAAACAGAGTACTTCCTTGATTTGTTTACCAAAAGGCGCACAAGCTTAGGGGACTCCCAGTGGCCCCTTGGAACAGGTGCATTCGCAGAGACTCCAACTGTGCGTCAGTTCTGACTCTCTCTTTAAGGGAGGTCTGGCCAGCTCTCCGAAGCTCATCTTTTCCTTATTCCTGGTCATTTTGTATCATTATCTGGGAAGAACCTAAATAAATTAATAATACCTTTACGTGGACATTGTGGACTCATTTGTTTGCTGAGCCACACTAAGTCTCACACCCTGTGGTGATAAAGCAAAGTCAGCATCTAGCCATCCTCAGGGAACAGCTCACCCTTTGGCTTCCTGGCATCCTCCGAGGCCAGTGTTCCCAAGCTACTCTGTGTATCTCTCCACTGGCCAGTTTAAAATAGAATAAAATTTGCTGAATCCCGGTAGAAATACTGTCTGATTAAAATATGAACATATTTTGCTTGTAAATGGTAATCTTTCATACACTGTAATCTGTGTCCCAGTGAAATTTAGGAGACGTTTGGAATGAATTTCATTATTCTTAAAATACCAGAACTGTCAGCTATAGTAGACACTCAGATTTTTTTTTTTTTAAGATTTTATTTATTTATTTGACAGAGATAGAGACAGCCAGCGAGAGAGGGAACACAAGCAGGGGGAGTGGGAGAGAAAGAAGCAGGCTCACAGCAGAGGAGCCTGATGTGGGCCTCGATCCCATAACGCTGGGATCACGCCCTGAGCCAAAGGCAGACGCTTAACCGCTATGCCACCCAGATGCCCCGACACTCAGATTTCTTTATTGTCTTAGGATGTTAGTTCAGGTATTCTAAGTTTTAAATAAAAAATAAGCGTGAGTAAAAAGAGCTAACCAAAACTTTATAAAAATTCACTTATAAAAGATAAATGATTTAAATTGAGGAAATAAAAACAGATTATTAATAGTTATCTGTGGGCACCAGAGCTTTTATTTAGTTTATAAACTGAGACTAGGATGATTATTGTAGGTGGATCAATTTTTGAACTTCTGTATATTGCTAAATTATTTTTCTCATTAATAAAGCAGAAAATTATATTTTAAAACCTAGACGATTTTTTATTTTCTATAAAATTTTCTTTGATCTTACAATTAAGGCATTATCCTGATGCTTTGTGGAATACAGCTTTAAATTAAGCATTGTATATAAAACTGTATTGTCTAAAATTTAACCTTTCTTAGTTGCACTTAGGAAATGATTGGTTAAATAATAAATTCCATTATTCTCTACAAAGCAAGATCATCCTGATGTTTAAATTAAATTAGGAAGCACCCTGGTAACGTGAAGGGAGCAGGTTCCCTCTGTGGGTGACTGTTGAGTCTGCTGGTTATTTCAGGGTTAAAATTTAGAATGAAGTTGTCATAGTCCTGCTTGGCCTAATCCTGCTTGCTTCTAAGTCCCTTGACCCCCATAAGCCTGAAGTGTAAGAAAGCCTAATGACACAAATACTAGGTAATGGGGATAATCTAAAATGTTAAGCCTTCTGGTTAATTCTATCATTTTTTTAATTTAAAGATAATTTAAATCAGACTGTTGAAAAACCAAATGTCACGCCTCCTGCCTCTTACACTTATAAAATGGATGAGGTTCAAAACCGCATAAAGGAAATACTAAACAAGCATAACAATGGCATTTGGATATCTAAGCTTCCACATTTTTACAAAGAGTTATATAAAGAAGAACTTAATCAAGGAATTTTACAACAATTTGAACACTGGCCTCATATTTGCACGGTACGTTTCTCCTTATTCCTCCCTTCTGATATCTCCTCCCTGCCCCACTTTCAGATTTTGAGTTATCAGTCATATCACCTTTTATCCTGGGAGCATGAAGCACGTGACATAATATTGCTTCATTAATATTTAACTCTCAGATTAACATATATCAGTTCTTACTTATCGAAGTATGTTAAGATTGAAGGCTATGTGTGTTGTGGTTGCTGTTTTTATATATTTTGTTTTAAATTATTTTTAAGTGCATATAATATGTGATAATATGTATACCATTTTGTATTGAACTGCTTCCAATAGATACTGATAACTTTGCTGTTTTCATAAGTTAAACTTACTAGTAATAAAACTTTATTAGCCTCAAACTTTACATGCTTATTTTGGCTATTTATAGAGTACCTTATTTTAATTTTTCATTTAATACAGAGTTGTGATTTTAAAAGTTTACAAACTTCTTTGGAGGAAAAAAACTGACAAGTGAACTGAAATCAATTTCTATACCTGTTTCTACTTGAGAATCTGTTATTATAATAAAATGATGGATCAGAATAGTTTAATAGAAATCTTAGTTCAGCCAGCAATAGAGACAATTAGATTCTTAAACTGAAGTAACTATTAGATGTTTCTTAAAAGTACTATATGTTGGCTAACTGAACATAATAAATATATATATATATAGAAAAAGTAAAAAAAAAGCAACAGATGTTTCTTAATGTTTTCATTTACATAGAATATATTCAACAATGTAACTATTTTAAAAGGCAGCATTAGCAGCTACTTGGTGCTTCTCAGCTTGCAGAATTCAGTATGTGTATGATTTTTGTTTGATAGAGGGCTTTCATTTATCTAATTTAATATATATTTTGTCCCCCGACCTTGTTGGGTAAAGCACAGGCCACTCTCTTTTTCTAAGCACCTGGCCTGAAGACAGCATGTATTTTTATAACCGCTTATTCCTCCAGGTCACTGACACCCATTCGAGTCCCAGTCACTTTCCAGGCCAGTGTCATTCCTTCATTCATCCAGACCATTTGTTCATACACCGTTTACTGTGCGCCTGCAGGTACCAATCTCTGCTGTAGATGCCAAGAACGCCCTAGGGCCATGTCACGTGTCAGAATACACAGTGGAAAGTGGGAAAACAAGGAGAAACACCAAATTCTGGAAATAGGCTCTTGCCTATTTATAAAGTCAAGAGTGTTTACAGACTGTAAGAATGTTACCCCTGATTTATGTGGAATATAGGGTTTGCGCTTATAATGGGAATTTCTATTGGTTGCCATTCTTTTCATTCCATTTTTACTCCTTCCTAGGGAGAGTTCTCTCACTGGCTGCTGGTTTAGCAGCATTGATGTGCCCCCCTCAGGGTTCCCTCACCTTGAGGGGACTTTTGATGTTTCACCAGGCTGCTCAGTTTAGAGGTGCAGGGCCTGGAGCCCCTACTCTGAATGCATATGGCTCTTTTATTTTTTAAATCTGTAGACAGTCATAAATTTATAGCATATCTTCAATGAACTTAGAGCCTTTTTGTGTCAGGATACACATTTAACTCACTTCAAAGCTTTGATAAAAAAGTTGTCTTTGGAGTAAATTTTTAAAAATTAACTCCACAGATCTTAATGTATTATTGTTTCTGGTTACTTTATTTTATACTCCAGGATAGCTACTGGTGTCCTGTGTAGCTTAATATATGGCTTTTGGGGGGAAATTTTGATCTTTGCTAACTATATGTCTGCAAAACTCCAACTTTTCTCTTGCCAGGATTGTAGCTGAGAGAGTGTTTCTTTGATGTTAAAACTTTATCTAAAATGAAGGGTTTCTTACTAAATTTCAGGTGCTGAAACAACTGATTTTTTGGTTTTTGGTTGCTCAAATTCATCTTTGTTGCGGGATTATGCTCAGGCAGTGAAGGTAGAACATGAAACAGACATAGAATATACCTTTCTTATCTATATTCTGTGTCTCTCAACTTTGAGTAGGACTATTTAGATGCAATCACTATAAATTATTAGGGATGAGAATTTGCTTCGTGTTAAAGCATTGTGTCTAGGATGCCAAAAACTGCCAGTCTTACTGATGCCTATTAATCTTTTCAAAAGTGTTTTCTTATAACCTCTGAATATTTTTAACAGCCTGCTGGTAAACAGTTTTAAACAATTACACCATGGTTATTTTTAGACAGTTTTAAGTAGTTATGCCATAGTTGTTTTCCCTTTCTCCTGGCTTCTTGCTTTTCACCTTGGTGAAAAGCAGAAACGTTGATAGCATGCCCAGGGCTGATGCTATTACAGGTGAGGACATTCTCAAATGCAGCATAGAAAATTCCTGGTAAGGAAGATTTGGTAGTGTGTGTCTTTCTAGACAGCTTGTTGTGAGACTGAAGAAGAAACCCAACTGCAGCGTATTTCCATATTTTTTAAAGTGCTTTCTCCCCAAGTCATATAAAGCATTCTATATAAAAAAGATTGAAAAATAAAGTAATAAAAGCAAAATCACACATTTATACCTATATCCAATGGATACACCGTATGTACTGAACAGACTCAGAGACAGCCACATGCAGGCATTGCCACTGGAATATCAGAATGGGCAACATGAGCTTCTGGGGCCAAAGAGTGGCTCTGAAATTTTACTTTCATGGAGGTTCTAGTCAGCTATGTGCTCTAAGCACTTTACAAGGATGTTGGATTACCTTTTGATGCAGGTGGACAGATGTTAGATCTCTCCAACAACAAAATGTGGACCGTTTTGAAAGCTAAAGAGAATATAGTCATGTTCACAGTGATGAACCCATTGCAGAGTTCCTAGGCAAGTTGTGAGGGAAGTGGAAATTGTGCAGAAGCTGTCCTGGAAAGGCAAAGACCTTGGTAGGTCTCCAGACCAAGGATACTGGAGTCTTAGAATTTCCACTCAGTCCTAGGAGGAGGATGGTAATCCCTCTTAGCTGTTCTAGAATGCTGGTCTTATTAATAATGTTCTTCTTAACTGCTGTCTTTAGCTAGGATTTATAAAATGCTTCTATGAGCCAGACACTGCCCTACGTGCTAAGGATAACAGTAAACAAGACAGACATGGTCCTTGGCCTTATGGCACTTGCTTTCCAATGGAGAAAATAAACATTGAGCAAATAATGATAAGCCTGCAGCTGTACTGAAGAAGTGCAGGGTGTTAAAGAGGTGTGTAAACAGGAGGGCCCAACTTAGTATGATGAGTCAAAAAAAACTTCCCAGAGGAGGTGGCTGCTACACTGAAACCTGACAGGTGAGCTGAAGTAAGTGGGCGAAGGAGGCAGAGCCCTGAGATGGAAAGAAAAACAAACTTTTTCAGGAAACGGAATGAGATTCAATACGAAGAGAGTGGCTCAAGAAGAAACGCAAGAGGCAAGCAGAGGCTAGAGGTCACCTCGTGGAAGAGTCATCAGTTGGTGGGAACTTAGTGGGTGCCCCCCTCCGGGAGGTCGCCCAGGATCCAGAGTCTCTGGCAGACTCTGCTTTCTAGTAAAATTCCAGGTCTTGTAACAATGACTGTTGAACACCAGAGATTTTGTCGACATTTGCTGCTCTCTGCAATATGGGCAGAGAGAGAAACCTCACCGTCCCCACATGAGCCAGAACGTGTCTTTCTTTAATGCCTTATCTGACGCTGCACAGAGAGCTGGGGGGCTCGTCCTGGAGCCAGACCGCATGCGCTCAGCTGAGAAGAATTTCCTCCCCACCTCAGAGACCTAGAGGATGAGCACGGGGTCGCGTCAGGATAGCTGGGGCGATGTTCCGAGTTGTGCTGGAGGCACACCAGGCCTTAATTACAGATACAGCATTTTGTGAATGAGAGCATAAATTCTAGAACATAAAATGCAAGTGATGAAAAAAACTGCCCCATTGTACTAGTTATTCATGTTTTTATAAAATGTTGTTACTATTAATCTGTATTTTTGTTTAATGTCATTTCCCTACCCCTTAGAAATCACTCTTCTTTATGATGTTGAGTAACTCTAATACCTCAGACTCTGAAACTTCTTAAAGTTCTGAATGACATCAGTACAGTAATCACCGTAATATCATAGGAGATGACAGCAGTTCTGCCACTTACAAAGATACGTTTTTGTATTTTTGTATGTTCAGGAATTTTTCTTTAATTGTGGTAATTAATTGTATAAGATACACCTGTCAGCCCATGCAAAATGAACCACCTTTTTTTTTTTTAAAGCCTGGATATTTCTAGGCTAAAAACGAATAACTTGGATTTCTAAGGAAGTGACCATAAATCAAACAGCAGTGATGCGTCCTCAGACTTAATACTATGGATACAATCTATATAGCAACACCAGCAGAAGTGGCAGTGAAAAGACAAACTGAAGCCTTCAAAGTATAGCCATAATATCTAATTGGAATCCAATTTCTTTTCTAATCTTTCACCAATAAAAAAAATATATGGTGAACACATTGAAATGGTTTTTAAATTTAATTTCAGTGAACATCTGAATAGAAGAAAAAATAGCACTCTGGCAAAAGGAGCATAGAGATGTTGGTGTGTATGATGTTGCTGTGCTGGGACTTGAAACACAGCAACTGTCCAGAGGGCCCCAGGGTAGGACAGGAAGAGTTTGGACTTTGGAGTTCCATGTCTGCCTTGTCATTTCTTACCTGTATTACTTTCAGCATACAACTCATCCTGTCAGGGCCCCACTGTGCTCTCAAATGTGACTCTATCCATCACATAGGGGTGCTGGAGTGAAATGGGACAAACTATAAAAAGCAGCTGCCAGTACAGTATCAGACACATAGCAGGTATTTAGGAAAAAGGCTGTCATTTTTTGAGGGGCAGCCAGCTTAAATTAAGGCAGGTTTTAACCCACTGGTAAACCAGAGACATGCCCAGCAAGCTCTACAAAGGAACTTAGTGAAGGTAGAGGAAAAGCTAATGGAAGAACGAAAGTTTAAACTGAAAAAAGATAAGGAGCCATAGATGACTGAGGTCAAAGGAATTGAAACTTCAAGATGAGGTGAGTTTTTGTTACCTGAGGGGCACAAAGCCCCCCACCAGAGGTAATGAGAGCATGCCTAGAGTAGCTGCTTAGCCTGGAAGGCACAGTGAAAGCCACAGCTACCAGCCAAGATCATCCCCAAAAGCTCTGCATACATTTAACCAGGAGAAGATGCCATCGTCTTCCTGAAGGAAACTGATCAAGAGCCTGACCTTGGACACGCTGAAGCAAAATGACCTGAAGTCTGTCCTAATATAAACAGTTGCAGTCAGCATCAGTTAAAAGTCCTTAATAAGAAAAAGGGGTGAGAGGTGAAAGAGAGTAGGAGCCTTAAATTATATACAGTCTATAAAACTACTCATCCAAGATGGTGGAGAGAATTTTTCTGGGCAGATGGTTTGTAAACACTCAGGGGTTACCCTCTACAAGGCACTTTTTACCTTTATCTTTGATTAAATCTCTGTGGAATATGCCAGAAACACTTGTACTTTTTTATACAGAAGCAGCTAAAAATTGTAACTGTTTCTGAGTATCTTGGGCTCAGCATCACTAGCGTTGGAAAACTCCTGCAGGAAGGGTGGCAGGTGTAGGCGGTGTGGGACATTGAGACGGGTGGGTTAGCTCGTCTCTGTATTTTCCTGCAGCTCATCTCTGTATTTTCCATGGCCCTTAGGGGCTTCAGCTCCCGGCCTATCAGTTTGTCTTCACTGTGGCCCAGTGGTGCTGTGGGGCACCATTTTCTCATCTGTTTCTCAACTGTCTGACTTTTCCAGCACTTCCCAGTTTTAGCACAAAAAGACTGAGCTCTTAAGGAGGTCATCAACCAGTCAATCTTTCTTTCTGTGAGCTGGGTAATCACAGAGTACTAGCTTCTGGTCGGTAACTCTTCGATGTTTTCATTGTTACAAGGTACTCAAGCATCTTTATTCACTGCTGAAGTTGAGTTTTTAAATTGGTTTCTTTTTGAGTTCAAAACCTTGCTAATGCTTGTAAATTGCTGGGAAGCAGGCCTCCAGGTAAATATGATTTTACTGTGCTGTCTCAGGTTTGTATCGGATGGCGACCATATAAAATGAAATTTAGAACTTAAAGCTTCAGGGGTGCCTGGGTGGCTCAGTTGGTTAGTCTTCCTTCGACTCAGGTCACGATCCCAGGATCCTAGGATTGAGCTCCTCATGGGGCTGGGCTCCCTGCTCAGTGGGAAGCCTGCTTCTCCCTCTCCACCACTTGTGTTCTCTTGCATTCTCTCTCTCTTTTCTTACTCTCACAAATAATAAATAAATAAAATCTTTTAAAAAAAGAAAAAAAAAAAAAAGAAAGCTTCAACCACTACCCAATGGAAACAAAATTGTGACTGGATGAGAACCATACAACTGTTTTGGAAAACTTTTTAACTTAACTGGACAATACCAATTCTATATAGAATCCCAAAGAAAATTCTAATTCCATGAGAAATAGTAAGTTTATCTCAGTAGCTCATGCTGCAGAGTTAGCAGATGAGCCTTCCATAGACTCAAGGGATTTGGGCTTTAGGAATTTAAGTTCACAGGTAAAATTAGAAAGGAAGAAGTAAAGACCTCTTTTAATTAAGAAGAAGAAAGTTTCTAGGTGTGTAGGATAAAGACATTTATGTGAACAAATGGGGCTTCCGAAGATATTGATGTTTGAAATCGTTGGGCCTCACATATACCAAACCTAATATGTCTACTCTAAACTTACAAAATCCCAGAGGGGTGTGAGAGAAGTATCTCACTGCAGTTCCAACTGAGGCAGAAATCAAACTAAATATGATGAACTTATGGGGATAAAAAGTCTAAGGCATATTAGATACCAGAATCTTCTGATGGATGCCAAAGGATATGGTTTAAACTCCATGGTGTAGGGAGTTAATCTTTTATGTTACCTTCCTGTTTCTCCTGTTGGGGGTGAGGGTGAGGTGGAGTGAGGAAGGATGTGGAGTGCCAGGTCATGCCACTTCCCAGTCATTGGACTGGTAGTTTTTTGAGTGGATATCCAAAGCCAATAATATAATAATAGTAATAATAATGATGATGATGATGATGATGTAGAGCCACAAAACAAAGAAAAAAACATGGAGGAAAAGGGTAGGATCTTGAATCTTGAATCTTCTCCTACAGAACAGAAGGCCCATGACTCCCTCCTCGGGTATGTATCAGGTAGACTAAAGAGGCATAAAGCACCCTCATAAGAGATAACTGAAATGATGAGCTGCTGATTATCATACTAAGTATGTAATTAAAGCCACATTTCAAGTGGCTGTTGACTTACGTTGGTCATTTATGAAGGCTGGAAGAAAGCTTTCTTCTTGTGGGGGTGCAACAGGAGATCACATAACAATCTGGTTAGATGCGTTAGAGCACAGTGAATAAAGGACACCACACTGTAACCCACATTATAGCAATTCCTTATCTTTGGGGAGATTGTTGTAAGCTGGGGATACAGTAGTAGGTATCCTTCGTAAGCCTATTTACCAGATAGTTAAAGAGAGACAAAGACACATTTTGTGGAGGATAGGTGGCAATCACTGTAGAATGCCTGTGAAAAGCAAATTTTCATGAAAATTTTAAAACAAAAGTTTCAGTTGAAAAAAATTACGTCTGTTTTAAGTTATGTTTTTTAACTTGAAGCAATATGAGTTTCATGATTTTTCCCTTTGAATTCAGTAACCCTTCAACCAGTCTCCAAAGATTGCTTAGAAAGTACGTGGACCAGACACATTACATTATCCATATCACTAAGCTTATCCATGAATGTTAGTCTAAGATGTTGAAGGACATCTCACTCAGCTCTGATTAGTGTCAGGTTCAGTTCCTAAAGTTAGTCCTATGTTTAATCTTAGTAAATGCTGATTTGAATTTAAAGAGGCCAAATTACTGGAGAACAAAGTGGAGTTTAGGCTTATAACCAACCCTCTTGAGATTAAGGAAGAAACGCATTGGAAATACCTACAGTTCAAGGACCTAGTCATTTGGGGATGGGGGCGGCTATCTACTTTAAACAATAACAATAAAAGAAACTGCTGCTGGGGGGCCTGGGGGCTCAGTTGGTTAAGCATCTGCCTTCGGCTCAGGTCATGAGGAGTCCCGGGATCAAGCCCCGCATTGGGCTCCCTGCTCAGTGGGGAGTCTGCTTCTCCCTCTGCTCCTCACCCCGCTTGTGCTCTCTCTCCCTCTCTCTTGCTCTCAAATAAATAAAATCTTTAAAAAAATAAAATGAAACTGCTGGGGAAAGAAATCTGTCATCTAGTTCAGGTGGTTATTTGGCTATTGTTTAGAATTTGGGTAAATGTATTGGTCAAAAATTTATTTTATGGGCTGACTGGAAAAGCTTGATTTAACTGTTTTAGACACAGCCCTGGAAGCATACTAATTCCAGAGGATCTTTTAGCATTATTCTGAAGTAAAGATCAGAAAAGAAAGGGAATTCTGTTTTCCCTAGTGGCCCTAATGATCATAAACTTCTGTTAAGATAGTAATTCCTAGTTAGAATTCAATGTGCTGGCCATATTCAAAGATCATGTCTAGAAGTTTGATAAAGCGCTCTGTTAGGTAATTGGTCCTGATCACATCCAAAGCACAGGTGGGAATGGAAGCTTCAGGACTGGGAGTTGGGGAGACTGTCAAACAAACATTGAAGTATCTCGTGTTCCAGCTCACTCATTGGAAAGAAAAGGATCATAAAGCTGTGAACCCTTCTTATCCCCTTTCGAGTCAGAAGAAGCCATGTGGACAGTTGGGGCATGGGGCTTGTGAGAATCATCTTAGATAAAAAAAAATTCCACTGAAATTCGCTTCTACCATCCACTTCAGAGAAGGCATCGCAAAAGGTTGAGAAGATGTCTATAGGCGAAGAGTGAAGGTGGGCCCAGAAGGCTCAGCTGGCTTTCGATGTGGAGGACTGTCATGTCTAAATCTAAGATCACATGAATTGGGATTCTATATGACCAGTGATTAATTCACATAGAATTTTATTTTATTTCTCCCTTTGCTCTGGAAGTATGTTTCTCAAACTTTCTCTGGATACTGTAGTCTCGTATCTTATTAAGTGTCTTAAAGCACAGTGAAGATTGACATTTTAAGATTCCAGATTTAAAAACATGAATCTCAAGAGCAGAATAAAGAGTGGTCCAAATCTTTATATCCCTAAGCTTTAAAATTAGGGACATAAATTGTGGCTATCCTGTAACGCACCATCCAGGGGGTTACAAGGTGTCAGCAGGAGTTCACCAAGGATGACTGGGAATCCAGCAGGTGCTGGACATGGACTCAGCTGCCTCTACTTTCATTGACACTTGAGGATTTTTAGTCATGGACTTTGCCTCCAGTCCTCAAAACTTAAACACACCTCGGCAGAAGAACGCGAGGAGGAAAACCTAATGTTTTATACTTGTGTTAATGTTCATCCTCCTCGTGTGTCATCTAGAATATATAGTCAGACTAAAAGCAATCTACTTTAATATTAAATTCACTATGTCTCTTGACTTTCTAATGCTCTCCATGGGTAACAAGATAATATCTCCTTTATATATACATATTTAAGTTCTTTCTACCCAAGCATTATATAGAAAATGAGCAAATGAAGTCAATGTTCTTTACTAACAAGCTGAGCTGTCAGGAATAAACCGTTGGGAAGAAAGCTAGGAAATATTTTGACAAAACTGAAGCATACTTTAATATTCTAGTCTTCTTAGGAGAGGGAGGACTTTTACAAGCTTGTATTATTACTTTAGGGTCTGGAATGCTCTTCTTGTAACTGAGGGATCGCCGAATAGGATCTGACAAAGTAGGAACATTTTAGAGGGCTGGGAATGCTAACTTCAGTCTAATGAAAAGTTGAAAAACTTTTTTTTTTCAAATAAAGGGCCAGGTAGTAAATATTTTTGGTTTGGTGGGCCAACAGCTTTGTCATTGTTACCCACCATCTGACGCAACTGCTTGACTCTGCTCTTGACGTGCAAAAGCAGCCAAACACAACGCCTAAACAATGGGCATGGCTGTGTCCCAACCAATCTTTATGTGCACTGCATTTCATAGCATCTTCACATCACAAAAGAATTCTTTTGATTTTTTCAACCATTTAAAAATATAAAAATCATAGTAGCTCGGAAGCAAGGCAAAAGCAGGTGGCGAGCCTCATTGGGCTGCAGCTTGTAGTTTGCTGACCACTGGTCTAATATTATAAAGGCTTAAAACTTGGGAAAAAAAAATGGTGCCACACATCAGTTTCTCTTTCTTCTCTTATATGAAGAGATGCCGTCGAGCCTTGTCTCTCAGAAACATTATACAGATAAAAATTAGAGATTGAGGGGCGCCTGGGTAGTGCAGTCGTTAAGCGTCTGCCTTTGGCTCAGGGCGTGATCCCGGAGTCCTGGGATCGAGCCCCATGTCAGGCTCCTCTGCTGGGAGCCTGCTTCTTCCTCTCCCACTCCCCCTGCTTGTGTTCCCTCTCTCGCTGGCTATCTCTCTGTCAAATAAATAAATAAAATCTTTAAAAAAAAATTAGAGATTGGATGACATGCAAATGCCAGGCATTTTTATCTCTTGTTCTTCGGAGGGGTCGTTTTCAGCTAACTTTCTACTTCGGTGGCTGTAAAAACTGCACCTTATCTCTGGAGAGTCTTTTTCTAAATAATGGAAAGTTAAGGGTTTTCTTAGGATACCGTAAGAAGAAGAAAAACAGCTAATGCTTCAATTTTGTCTAAATATTTCCTAGCTTTCTTCCCCGTGGTTTTTCCTGACAGTTTCGATACCTTTTCACAGCTTCGTCCCACCTTGTATTCAGTTGATTTTTGTAAGCTATTGCTTTGGATTTGACAGAGAGCTGAATGAGGTGTGTGGTTTACAGGGCAGAAACTCTCCTGATTTCGTAGGGTTGTTGAAGGCGAGATGCCTCATAAGGGAAATTAATGCTATTTTATTTCCGTTTGTTTCTGAAATGTGTCTCGTGCTGCTCTTTGTAAATGAAGGAAAGGCATTAAGTCTTAGTAGGTGAGAAGAGTAAAATGTACACTTTTGTGTTCTCTTGATTAACCTGAAAAGAGTGGCGTTCTCATTTAAAATGCATTAGTGTGTTTTCAGGTTGTTTATAGCCATTGAGATATCTGTCATTTGCTTTATTTAAAAATTTCAGGTGGAAAAACCTTGCAGTGGTGGTCAAGATTTACTTCTTTATCCAGCAAAGAGAAAGCAGCTTTTGAGAAGCGAACTGGATGGTGAAAAAGTGCCTCCATCCCCACTACCTGCTCCGAAACAACTACCACCATTAAAAGGGTGTCCAGCAGTGATGCCAGGAGATTTTAAAGAGAAAGTTGCGGAGCTGCTGGCGAAATACTCAAGTGGTCTTTGGGCCAGTGCACTCCCCAAAGCCTTTGAGGACATGTACAAGGTGAAATTCCCTGAGGATGCCTTAAAAAATCTTGCCTCGCTTTCTGATGTATGCACCATAGACTACATTTCTGGAAACCCCCAGAAGGCCATTCTCTATGCTAAACTTCCATTGCCCACTGACAAAATCCTGAAGGATGCAGGGCAAGCACATGGCGATTATGATATCAAGTCTATGATTGAACAAGAGTATTTACAGATAGAAGAAAACATCGCCAAAAGTGCTGATACCTTTGTGGAGAATACAACAGTTCCTCCGTTAATCATTCCAACTGAGGCATCCCCATCAGTATTGGTGGTTGAACTGAGCAACACAAACGAAGTGGTTATCAGGTGGGTTTTATTTTCTAATTCTTTAGGACCCTGGTATACTGTTGTCACTTGGCTGTTCTTCTCATGGATGCTGGGAGTTGAGGAAGAATAGTATATTCTTAGTTATGTAGAGTTATAATGAAGTATAATAATATTTCTTGTTTTTCATATCTTGCACATTTCTCTCAACTGCCAGAACCTTTTGTGTTTGTATCTCTTAGATTAATTTTTATTTCTTCCACATTATAATTATATATGTACATTTGTCTCTCCTGGTAGACTGTGAGCATCTTGAAATCAAAGCACTTTAAAAAAATCAATCACTGCATATATTCTTAATATTTGTTAGATTTGTTAAATATACATCTGTTCTTGTGAGAAAAGATAACTAACAGTTTTAAAAATTAGAGTGATAGTATGGTCTGAATGTGAAACAAAATCTATGTTAAAAGCATAATGATAACTATGTATGTCAAAAGCAATACCTAACCCACAGAAAAAGTAAGTAACCCACTAGGTAGGTAATACTATTCCATCTGGGACTATGTAGTATAATACATCAGATTAGCCCCTGGAGCCAAAGGTACTCTGGTCACTTGGGCCTTTTGATAACAGTCATTGCCAAAGTGGCTGGTGATAACTGGAATTACAAAATATGGTCCAGGTCCAGGCACTTGATGTGGGCTTTTGGAGAAAATAAAGAATACATAGAAGATATTGAAAGACTATAATTTGTAGTTTCTGACTCAGGATCAAGTATAGGAAGTGGTAAATGAAATAAGTCAAACAGAGAAGGACAATTATCATATGGTTTCACTTATCTGTGGAACATAAGGAATAGCATGGAGGACATTAGGAGAAGGAAGGGAAAAATGAAGGGGGGAAATCAGAGGGGGAGACGAACCATGAGAGACTATGGACTCCGGGAAACAAACTGAGGGTTTCAGAGGGGAGGGGGTGGGGTGATGGGCTAGCCCAGTGATGGGTATTAAGGAGGGCATGTATTGCAATGAGCACTGGGTGTTATACGCAAACAATGAATCATGGAACGCTACATCAAAAACTAATGATATACTGTATGGTGACTAACACAACATAAAAAAAAAGAAAAAAGGAAGCAGTGTAGCTGGATCTCTGGAGGCCCCCGCCTAGAGTGTACTTGTGGACAGAAAAGGAAACGGCTGAATCAGAATAGTATCCGGACTTCTTCAACCAAAACATCCCTATGGTTGGGCTTGTTACTCCTCCAGAGAATCATAGCTAAACTGGGAATGCCTAAAGAAACACCACAAAAAATTATCAAATTCCTTCAGTGAAAGAATAGATAAAGGATATCAAGTTCTTCCATTTGAACAAACAAAGTCTGAGTGGATAATGAAGTGGAATCAAGTGTCTTGGTATGCTCAAACTAGAACGTACAGAAGCTTTAGAGAAGTCTTGTTCGGTACAGATGTAAGAAATGAATAAAGCTTTTATTCTAAGATGTGGTATGGCCTGAAGATGTAAATGGGTTGTTGAGGATTAGGGATCCCACTATGGTTCACTAATAAATTGAGGTAGAGGAAGGATGCTGAGGAGCACTTTGCTAACTTCTACCATTTAGCATTAGGAAGAAATCTAAATCTGCTTTTGGTGTCTGTTACTATTAGCTGTTGGTTCTGTTGTCAGACCAAGCACCCAGCACTGGGCTAGACAGACCACGTGATTTCTGGTGTGCGTACCAAGGGTTGGCAGGAATCTGGATCAGGTCCAGGATTGTAGTAAAAGGGTTCTAATCTACTTCAGGATGATTAGATCTAGGTCCTCAGATTGTTTAGATCCCCTTCTCCAGTATACATTTGAATCCTGGAGTCAGTATTCTACCTGTTCAGCACAGTGGCTGGCAGCCAGCAAGCACAAGGGGTAACGTATGCTGTTAGGTTGACCCCAGGTCATTGGCATTCCCTCCACCCCAGTCCCAAGGACTTAGTAGATTCCAGCTGAGCTGAGTCCTATTCTATATTTACATCTTCACCCAGGCAGACAGTAGGCTCTAGAAACTGGGCCTGTGACTCATGAAGGGTCTGAGAAGGTGTCGTAGCAGAATCCTCAGATCAAGTATGGGAGTCCCTTGTCTCTGGTTTCAAAAATTAACTTTGTAAAGCTTTGTACTTACGGCATACCTACATTGGCCTACATGTCATTCTTTGCCCACTTACTCAGGTAATTTGGGGACAAGGCAAGACCTCATTCTTGCCACTACCCACCATCAAACTAACCGTAATATCATCCCCACCCAAGCCGTGTAGCCACTCTTCCCTACTGCTTGCCGTAGAGAGCAGATTTCATGCTGCTTCTGTCCCCCCTCCTCCCTAGCAGGTGCCTCTGCTGAGCAGACTACCAAGTCACAGGCTGCTGTGGGCCCGTGGGGCTCCCAGGGCTGTAGCAGCGCTAAGAGAAGGACCCGGGAGACTCCAGGTCCCAGGAAATGGGCACTTTGGCAGAGCTGCAGACCTCCCAGGGGACTTGGGAGCTGAGCATGCGGCTGCACTCCAGGCGGCACCTTCGCATTTACAAAGCTCGGTCAGCTGAACCCATAGAGTGTGACAACGCTGCTTCGCTGCTTCGGCTTCTAGAGTAAATCATGTCCATGTAATACTTGGTTTTAAAATAGTCATTGCCTCAAAAGAGGCATTCTTTCCATTTTGTGTAGGACTTTTTAAAGCTTTTTCTCCTCGAGTTACAAATAGGCTAAATAGGGTGTCTTCTGTCCTGCTGACAGTTACTAAGAATGCATGACAACATTCCCAAAGGAACAGTTCTTAAAGCTCCATGGGACCACTTGGGCCCTGGCTAAAACCTAGAACAGTACAAAGGTCAGTGTGTGTGTGGCATGTCCCATCTCCGTGCTCAATGGTTCTGGTGCTGTTAACAGCATAGCTTTGAGACAAAAGGGCTGCATCCCATGGTCTGGACCGCTCCTGCTACAGGCGCCGAACCTGGTTTGCTGGAGTTTACATCCTGGAAGGAGGCCTTTGGTGGAATTGTCCCTGAGCACTGATGGGCAAGAAAACAATGGCCTATTTGTGGGAGAAAGGGAAATGGTGTATTTTGATAACATAAAATGGGATAAGGTAACTGCAGTTTCAACAGCAGAAAATTGTAGAAGGGGATAGGCCGTACCCTGAAAAAGACTTCTCAGAAAGCATATAATTTAGCTAGAAGATATCATCTCTTTAAGGGTATCAAAACTCAACATTTTGTGGTAATTTGTTCAAATTTGTTCAGTAAGCTGGGAGGATGGGTTGTCACATGGTCGTGTTTAGTGTGTTTAAGGCTTTGTTTTTCTCTACTAAAATTTCATTCATTCTCAGAGCTTAAGTCTTGTTCAAACCCAGCCTTAGGGCAAAGCTGCCAACTAGATTCTCTTCTCAGTGATCTACAAAGACTTCCAGCAGCCTTACTCAAAATCTTCAGTCCACTCTTGCTAATCTGGCCTGCACTAGTATCTCCATTTTCCACTGTATCTCCTCCCTTCCCTTCCCTTGAATCTTTTCTCAGCCTCCTCCTCCCTGTAGTTTCCCTGGCTGCTTACTGTGACATCCTCTACCTGTCTGGACTGTTGCCAAGCATTTGCCCTGCTGGGTTCGACCTGGTCTTATTTTGCATGAGCGGCACAATATCACATTTTCCTTTATCAAGACGGAAATTTTTACTAAATATATGTTCTCTTACCTGTTGGTGTAAGCCAAGTCTGAGACCGGAACCAAAGATGGCCGTGGAAGAAACACGGAGTAATGTTAATGAGTTCCTATGGTTTTCTTCCTTCTAGGTTGCTTCATGTGTGTTCTCTTCCTTTAACTAATTCAGGTATGTGGGCAAAGACTATTCTGCTGCTCAGGAATTAATGGAAGATGAGATGAAGGAGTATTACAGTAAGAACCCTAAGGTCACGCCCGTCCAGACTGTGCACGTCGGGCAGTTACTGGCTGTAAATGCCGAGGAGGACGCTTGGTTACGGGCACAGATCATCTCAACGGAAGAGAACAAAATAAAGGCAAGCACTGTTTACTTTGTCATAGCATTATGAAGACAGACACATTATGTTTCAAATATAAGTGTTCCTTCTAATGTTGTGCCCGTCCGAACTGCATTTAGTTTTTTCCAGAAATTGACAAGATAATATCTTGTCAACAAGATTATCCCTGTCAGCTTTTAAGTCAGTGGTAGTCATATTATCTCAGAGTTCTAGTAGTAAAAAAAAAAAAAAAAAAGTCTTCTCCATGGCAGTGTTCATAATCCATGATATAATCAGGAAAAGGCCTTTATTTCCATTCCCGGGAGATATGTAATAAATACTGATCAGTCCTCTGTGGGCTTCCTATCCAGGTCAGCACTCTGGAGTGAGGGAAGCATACAGATCAGAGGACATGACATTCTTCCTCTCCCGTCTTCTGCAGCCAGCCAAGGAGAACCCTGAAGAGGACTCGGGTCGTGCCCCAAGAGCTGTCCGAGTGTTGCCCTCTTAGTCCTCTTGGAGAGGTCAGAGGGCTCTTTTGCCAGTCTCTTCCATCAGCAGGCTCCAAGACTTCCAGACTTGGCCATTTTCCTGGTGGTCAGCCTCTGCCGCATGGCCTCTTTTCTTGCCCTCGGTGCAGACTGAGAACGAGAACTGACTCACTGTCAAGGCACAGTTTTGTCTAGGTTTTGCAAGCAGGGAAATACACTTCTATTCTGCAGCCTCTGTTTCATAATTTGAAACATATTTATTGTGGTGTCAGTCCCTGGCAAATAACCCTTTCCCAGAGTGCCGCTACTGCTCACTGAACCTGGGCTTAGGTCCATCAGATTCTCTTCTCTGAGGCCCTTGACCCCAAGAACAGTGTCAGGAGGGTCAGAAAGGGATGCTTGCTGTTTCTTACCCAAATGGTTCCATAGATGAGGCCCTGACCCTCTCCAGGGTCAAGCTCACCCTAACCACATATCTACCCTTGGCCATTCACAGAGAAATTTAGGAATTCCTTAACTACTCCAACTTTTAAGCAATTTGACCTGACTTTAATAATCTGAAAATTGGAATAGTTTGGCAGTTTCTTATAAAGTTAAACTTACCATATGATCCTAAGTATTTACACAAGAGAGGTGAAAATATAGGTCCACAAAAAGGCTTGTACACGTTTGTAGCAGCTTTATTATTAATAATCCCAAACTGGAAACAACCCAAATGTTTACCAGTAGGTGAATGTATAAGCAAATTGCAGTTTCTTCATATAATGGAATACTATTCGACAATAGAAAGGAATGAATTACTGAAAACAGTCACGTGAATAAAACTCACAGACTGTGCGAGAGAAGCCAGATACAAAAGAGTTATCCTGTATGATTCCAGGTAAATGATGTCTAAGAACAGATAAAACTCGTCTGTAGTGACAGGAATCAGATCAGTGGTTGCCTGGGACGGGAGGTGGAGGGGGATTAATTGGAAAGGGGGAAGGGGGAACTTTTTGGAGTGGTGGATGTGGTCTGTATCCTGCTTATGGTGGTCATTATTTGGGTATATACATTTGTCAAAATCCTTCAAACTGTATACTTTATTTTGAGAGAGAGAGTGCACACGTGGAGAGGGAGAGGCAGAGGGAGAAAGAGAGAGAATCTTTTTTTTTTCCCCAAGATTTTATCCATTTATTTGTCAGGGGGAGAGAGAGAGAGAGAGAGCACAAGCACAAGCCGGGGGAGCTTCAGGCCCAACAGGTGGAGGGAGAAGCAGGCTCTCCCGCTGAGCAGGAAGCCTGATCACAAGCCCTGGGATCATGACCTGAGCTGAAGGCAGATGCTTAACCAGTGAACCCTCCAGGCATCCCCAAACTGTGTACTTTAAATGGGCTTTTTTTTCACTCAATATAAATTATACGTGGATAAAATTTGAAGAGTATCTGGAAAAAGGTAAGGACCAAGCAGAGAACTGGACCAGTGGGGACCGCAGTGTGATTAGCAGCTTGGGCCCAAGTCCTGTTTCTGCCTGTGAAGGTCACGTGCCCTTGCTCAAGTCCCTCCCTTCCCTTATCTGTGTCTCAAATGCCCTTTCCTGTGTGAAAACAGTCCGATGGAGAGACCCTATCTTTACTGGAACCTCCTCTGGGAAAGAAGACCTTTCACACAATCTTAAGAATGACTAAAGAAGTGAAAATCAAGAGGGCAGTGTCAAGAAAGCCAGAGGAAGCAAGTGTCGTGGGGAGGGAGCGCTCGCCGGCGCGGCTGCTGGGAGCGTTGGGAGTGCAGGGGTATCTCAGTATGTTCTACAGCCCTCGGCTCTCACACAGCAGCGGTTGATGCAATTCTGGCCCCGTGAAGCAGGCAGCCGTGCAGTTCCCCCTTCCTCTGCAGAAACCCGGGCTACTTAGCAAGTCTCACTCCTCTGGAGCTGTGCTATGCCCAACAACGAGTACAGTTCCCTCCTTGCTTTCCACTTGTCCGATCCCTGGTGAGTATGGGAAACAGGAGGATGAAGTCATGCCCTGAAGTTGGTGCCCTCTGGTGCTGACCCAGACCTGCATCCCAGGGATGTCACAGCTTCTCTCTCACGGGGCGCGGTGAGATCTACGGCCACTTGATGGCGCCAGAGAACCAGGAGCCGCCTGGGGCTGGCTGCCAGGCCTGTGAGCCTGCTGGTGCTGCTCCCAGGGCACGAGCGAGAGAAGCCCCACTCAGCCCTCACAGAGCAAACGACACAGGGCAGAGTGTGGTGCGAGTCCAATTCTCAATCACCGAGCAAGTGTTTTGTAAACCGCAGCTGCCGTGCAAATATACTGTATTTGATTCAGAAAGACAAGAGAACAAGCTCCAAGCGATACAGAAACCCTTTGAAAATTTCGGAGTACTTACTCTTCAGTGTCTCTTGATGCTAGGAATACATTCTGAATTTCCCAGGAATGCTATTTCACATATTATGTCCTGTTGTTAGACCATATTATCTCCATGCTAGGTCTGGGAAGAGAAGAGTCCAAGTTGTTGGTGGTGACCGCTATTAAAGGAAAGGAGTGCTCCTGACTCCTGGGACCTTTGCAGAGGAGGAATGGGTGCTGATCTGGGATGGGAGAAATGGGTCCATAAGCTTAAATGGCTGGTCGCCTGCTGTGTAAGCCCCGCTAGAGATCTCGGCCTACGGGAGCATTGAGTCAGGATAGGACTCTGGGAGGTGATTATCTCCGGCATGGGACATAGAGGGCCCCCCCCCCCCACCCAGTTATCAGGTGGTCCGGAAGGGTGTTCGTGGTCTCTGCATCTCTTCTTTTTTCCCTTTGATTCTCTGCTGGGGAGAATTTTGTATGTTTAGTACCATGATCTAGGTACTAAGAAGCTGGTCTGTGGACTTAATTTTTCTATAGGAAGTGAAAGCACCTGGCTCTGTGCTACTCGGTGTTTCTTAGCCATGCCTTTGCTCTGGTTTTTTGTTGTTGTTCTAATAATGTCATCTGTTTGATTTAGAGAAGCATACTAGGTTTGTAACGCCTTCCCTCAGATTCTTAGCTATCATCCTATAGTTATCATTCTAAACCACAGCTCAGTGTTCCTAGATTTTATTTTCCTCAAAAAAAAAAGAGGCTTTGTTGATATAGTCCTTTCCAATTTAAGGTGTTATTAATACTCCAGCTATAATGTCCAGGCTCTTAATGGATCTGTGCTAATGGTGAGGAAGAGTCATGCAGGTTTCTACAAACACAGACCTCTGTCCAGCAGATGTGGGGCCTTTTTCTAAGCTGGACAAAGGCTTAACCCAGCTTTGTACCACTGGAAAAAAACAAACCAGAAGTACCTATTTTTACAGTGTAGAATTCCCTGTCATCTAGCTATGACATCACTGTTGTCATTGACAGAAAGTAACTTGGTCCCTTGAAGCACAGTTGCTGGGAACAGGCTGTCACACGTGCTGTTTGGGGGATTTCAAATCTGATAAATACCCCTGTAGATGACGCCCTCCCTAGAAACAAATACTGCTGCCTAAGGATGGGCATCCGTAGTGGAAGTACGTAAATCAATGAAGAACGAGGTGAGGCGGCCATGCCCTTAGGTTATAATGAAAGGACGGGGGCAGTCAGGGCTGGCAGAGCCAGACAGTGAGGCTGCTGAGAAGCCGGCACCGAGGCATCCGAGTACAACAGTCTTCTCTTGTTCTTCCAACCGGCAAAGCAGAGTGGGGCGCGGAGTCAGGAGCCCCGGCTTCCCTGGTCCCAGCCCTAGCCTGTCTCTTCTGGGCTAAGTCGGGGGCACCACCCCTGGCATTTTCCAGGCTGTCTGGTGCCACTTAACATGCCGATTATGGAATAAATGGAGCTAGTTAAATGTGTCAGATATTTTTTAAAAAGTGAGGATAAAGAATTTTATTTGAACCTAAATGATGTTTCTGTTATCATCAGGTATGCTATGTTGACTATGGTTTTAGTGAAAATATTGAAAAGAGCAAAGCATACAAGTTGAACCCAAAGTTCTGTTCACTCTCATTCCAAGCTACAAAGTGTAAGCTAGCAGGTAAGAGGAACTCTTTGTGTAAAGCTCTCTCCCTTTTGATACGTTATTACCACTGTACTTTTGGGTGGTTAAATCCTAAAATGTACTAAATATTTCAAGGTCTTGTAATGCGTTATTTCTTGAAAGGTATAAATAAATTCATGTTTAATGTCTTCTTTATAAGAGGTGATCATTATCAATATGTTATAATGTTTTTATTATATTTCATTTTATGTTATATTTTATTATAAAAATGTGTTTGGGCCATCTTAAAGGCTTTGTTGTTGTTCTAACTGCCCTGGCAACAACGCGAGAGACCCTGTATCATGGGGTTTGATCAGTTTGAATCCTGCTGTCTGACCTGCTGCGAAGTGACTCTCCACTTCTTTCCCACTGAGGTGGGCTCTGGGTGCTGCTCGTTAGCAAATAACACACCTCGTGCACCCAGGCTCGAGTTCGTGCGTCTCTGGCACGTGTGCGAGTGACACAGCAGGGTTAACCTTCAACCGTGGAGGACGCGGTGGCTGCGTTCATACGAGGAAAGACATGGGAGTGTGTAAGCATCATGCCAGGAGAGCCTGAGCTAGATTCAGAAAATGATCGCTGTTCTTTCATGAAAATTAACCCTGGAAGAAATAGCTCCTTCTCAGCAAGGATGCATCTTTCTATCAGAGGAGCTAGGTATGGCTCTATCTGTGAGATAAATCTCAAGTAATGGTAGAAGCCTGTTACGAACCCCTGGGAGGTAGTTTTGAAAAGAACATATCAAATCATAGGCCAAGATTTAGGATGCTGAATTGAGAGGCTTGGTAAAAGCTGTAATGTTACAGCTGGAGAACAAGAGAAAGATGGCCCAGAGGCAGTCTGTGAACTTGTGCTGTGGATTTCAAGGGGAAGAATCCAGAGATGGACCTTATAGCACCCTGGGGGGAACGATGAGCTAGTTTTAATTATTTTAATGGAGTGACTTAGACTTGTCATGTATATGCTATATAGAATTACGGTTTTCAAATTATTTAAAGAGTAATCAGACTACAATAAAACTCACCTATTACCCATATTACGTTAAATGCAATTTAATCTTTCTTTGATAAATCACAAAGTTCTTTGGTATACGCAGAATCATCATGGTGTACTTAAGAAGAAATATAGAAAAAAAGTGATTTTGTAAATTTTCAATACATGTATGTTCATTTTATATGAAATAATTATATATTAGAAGAGAATTAAAAAGGTCAAGAGTAAATTTTTAGGAAAAACATAACAAGTACATGACTGGCAGACATAATCAACTGATAGCTTCTTATATGTACTAGTCTTTTTGTTTTGAATATGTGTTTGTATATAAAGTAAAGACCATTCTCCTAAGGTACAAATTCTGATAGGTCATCAACTTTTTAAGATTGCCTGCCTTTGCGTAATCATTTAAAAGGAAATTCACACTATAATACGTATTTTAAGACCTAAAGATGGGTAATGTGAAGATTGAAAAACAAAACTTCCCTGGAAAATTTTGTTTAAGAATTTTGTAGTAGAATCATAATTATAATAGGTGACCAAAACAAACCCATTCAACTTAAAATGATTCTGCTAATTAAGTGGAAATTAAAATATTCAATATTTTTCAGGCTTGGAAGTTTTAAGTGATGATCCTGATTTAGTAAAGGTGGTTGAATCTTTAACTTGTGGAAAGATCTTTGCAGTGGAAATACTTGAAAAAGCAGATATCCCGCTTGTTGTCCTGTACGACACCTCAGGAGAAGATGACATCAATATTAACGCCACCTGCTTAAAGGCAATCTGCGACAAGTCTCTGGAGGCTCACCTTCAGGTAGCACCGTGACCACTAGAGTCCTCTGTTACACGTACTGTGGGGAAGAAAGTTATCGGAAAAGAATGTTATAAGTTTTAGGCTAGCAATAGATAGGGACATATTGCCTGTGTATGGAGGGAAAAAAGGGGGGGGTGCTGGAAGGGGGGGAAAGAAAGCCAAAAGATAAACAGTCATTATTAGGGATTGGGTTTTCATTTTATATTCCACTTTCTACACTGAAATTGTATTTTATATAAAATTATTTTGCAAAGATAATAGGGGCGGATAATACAAAAGAAGGGAAAATTAGATCCATGAAGAAGTTTATTAAATTGTTAGCTTTTACAGTTTTAAAATGTAAAAAACACAAATTTCTGCAAAGAAGGAAATCTTTAAATCAATTATAGAGCAGCCACTCTAAAGAATAGGATGTTAAAAAAATGGTCATTGTAGGGGCGCCTGGGTGGCACAGCAGTTAAGTGTCTGCCTTCGGCTCAGGGCATGATCCCGGCGTTATGGGATCGAGCCCCACATCAGGCTCTTCTGCTATGAGCCTGCTTCTTCCTCTCCCACTCCCCCTGCTTGTGTTCCCTCTCTCGCTGGCTGTCTCTATTTCTGTCGAATAAATAAGTAAAATCTTAAAAAAAAAAAAAGGTAATTGTAGTGACTCTGTGGCAACATTGGGAAAACATTTGTTTAATAGGTAGAACAACAGTGAATTATCTCTATATTATGGTTTGACTAAAAAAATGGCCAAAATGAAGGCTTCATATGATTATAATTTTTTAAAACTACTAAAATTCATGTGGCCGATAAACACAAGTTAGAAAGTAGGCTGGTAATAGGATTGATTTTGTGAGAGTTTTTTTTCATTTCTGTTAATGTTGCAAACATGTTTTATGTAATAATGATTTCTCTAAATTAAGGGGGAGAAAATAAACCAAAATGGAAGATATTCTTAGTCTTCCAGGTAATGAAATGTGGTTATATGTTACTGTACACAAACTGTCTACTTTGTGCCCGACCCAACGATATCAGATACTCTTTTTGGAAAGAGAGGTATCCAAATGAGTTTTTCACGTCATTGTATCGTCCTATCTATCCTCCAGCTTACTTAAAAGGTTTTAGAATGCAAAGACCAACGAGATTACTGAGGCAGATACCCTTAAGTAGATAAGAGCGGGGCTCTGTTCTCAAGCACCCTCGGTGTGTCCTTTGTTCCAGACTGACGCCATGTACACAAATGTCAGAGTGACTAATATCTGCTCTGACGGCACGCTCTACTGCCAGGTGCCTTGCAAAGGCCTGAACAAGCTCAACGATCTCCTGCATAAGATAGAGGACTACTTCCACTGCAAGGTATGGTAGAGCACCGTCCGCCTCTAAAATTATTCCTAATATTGCAAACCAGAGGGGTCACTAACTAGTATAAGTGTGTGTAACTTTAGTTGAGGTGGAAGCTGGAGAATAGTGGGTAAAGAGCCCCAGACTGCAGAACTTAAAAGACAAAAAAAAACCCCACTGGTTTCTGCATTATGAAATGAGGATACTAATAGTATGCATATCCATCCATAGGCTTGACGTGAGGACTAGTGGCAAGAGTGCTTAGCGTAGAGTAAGTGCCCAGCAGCTGACAGATTTGTCATTTACAAGGTACCGTTGAGGATGCGACAGTGCAGCTGCTTGTGACTTTGTCTGCCAGAGCCAGCTGGGTCCTCTGCCTCGGGCAAAGACAAAACCACAGGATCTAGGAGGAGAATAAAACTTCTAGGCATCACTCCCCAAGCTCTTTTTGGTCCCTGACAATGTACCACATTTGGTAAATGTGGTTCTGTGTTTAAATTATTAATAAGCTCCTTACCCTTTGATTCTAGCATTATTTTCTGAGTCAGGGTCTGTAGAGGTTTTGTGCCAAGGTTCTAAGGTGATGTTCTTACCTCCATTATGGTATTATAGTTATAATCCAGAATATGCTGTGGTTTTGAGTGATTAAACCCTAATACCACTTCAGTCTTGACTCCCTTGCCCCTAGAAGTGAGCCCTTCTCTCTAACCTCTGAACGTGCCTCATGGCATCATTTGCAGCGTGGTAGTTTAGCTATTTGGGTATTTGTTTGCTTTACTAGAGTGTAGGCTTCTTGAAGGCAGAGGCTTACTGGGTACTAAGTACCTAATTCATTTAAGTACTACGGTATTTAATGTAGTGTCATACATAGAATAGGTATTCCAAAATATTTGCTGTACCGGGTTAAACTTGTATTCAGACTAGAGCCTAGAACAGCGGTATTAGGTCTGTAGCTTTACCTCTTTCTGCATTCCAGATGTCTTAGCAGTGTCTCAGGGCCATTGCTGAAGTTTGGTTTGCTAAACTGTCTTGGAGAAATCTGAGACATCCAGAGAAGCTGACTCCAGTGACTCATTTGCATGCATGTGCTTATTACCTGTGGTGGTGAAAAGCTCTCTTGATAGTCCCTCGTGCACTGGTAACCTGAGTGGAGACATTGCCTTTGGGGAGAGTAGAAACATTCACCCTGAGCAAGAGAGACCATGGCAGGTGCCCAGCTTCAAACTACAGCAAAGAGGAGGGTGTAGAGGTCCATGGCTGTGACTTGTTGACATTTCACTGGCACTGGTATCCGTGTTTGTGCAGATAACATTCCTTTTGTTTCAGAATGAAAATCTCACTTTGAATCTAAATGTTAAAAGTTGAAAAGAAGAGGCCTTCTGGACGGCTAGCCCGACCTCGCTTTCATCCAGGCTCTTCTCTTCTCCTTTTTGGCAGATTCATCCTCCCTCTTCATGTTTAACTGATGGCATCAGTGCCTGGATGAATCACACTGACCTGCACACTAACGTTTGTAGACACTTTAACAGGGCCGGTTTATGAGCCATGTGTGAGGAGGGAGACTAGATGATGCCATCAGCAAACGTCTGAGAAACAGGACAGAAGTTCCATCGCCCTCATACACGCACCACTGCGCAGTCCTCACGGGGAGCCACCAGTCAGCCTGAGCCACAGCGATGTTTTTCTGACGCTGTAGCAATCTGCTCCTTGCTAAGGGTAATAAAAGTGTCGTGCGTTTCTGTTTTGTAGCACATGACCTCCGAGTACTTCGTTTCATTACCCTTCTGTGGGAAAGTCTGCCTCTTCCATTGCAAAGGAAAATGGTTACGAGTAGAGGTAAAATCAGTCACTTGACTTCTTTTTTAAGCTTATTATGAAATATCTTATACACACAAACAAGTTTTGTAAAAAATGAAATAAGCACCCACATACTCATCACCATGTGAGAAAGAAAACATGCCCAGTATAGTTGAGGCTCCGTGTCCGCATCCCCTTCTTCTGCTCCCACCCTGGGGGAGCTGCCAGCCAACTGTGGTGCTCCTCATTCCTATTCATTTCTTTATACTTTCACTATATTTGTATTTACACATACACATTTTTGCTACCTATACATTTTAATGTAGAGATAGTGGAAATACAGAAATGAAAATGTGTATAGAATATTTATAGTAACAATAATAAAATATAACAACAGATAAATGTTTGTAAAATGCATGTAAATAGTAGAACGTATTGCTTCTTCTGAAACGTGCTTCTTCATTCATTATGTGTGAGATTCACATTGGTGTGTGCAGCTCTCATTCACTTGTTTTCACTGCTGTTTGATATAATAGTTTATGAAGATGCCAACATGATCACTCCATTCTCCTGACAATGGATATTTAGATTGTTTCTAAAGTTTTGTTATGGACAGCACTGCCAGGCGCCTTCCCGTGCCGGTCTCCCAGGGTACCCAGGGAGGAACGGAGCTTCTGGGTAGAGAGGACGCATGTCTTCAGTTTCAAGAGATATTGCCTAATTGCTCTCTCGAGTCACCCTTCCACCGGGGGTGTGGGTGTAGCCCTTTGAGAGTTCTGGCTTCTTGGGTGGGGGAGGGTCTAAGATCCTCCTTCCCTGCCCAGGATGGCTTTGGCTTCAGTGTTCACCTACTCCTCTATTTCTAGTCCCTCATAATTGTCTTATTGTCCAGCAAGCACAGTTATGAATTTGAAAAGAGGTCTGTTATATTTTATCATATATTTCTATATGTTTTTCAAAGGCGGGTTTTAGATTTTTGTGATTGCTGTTTCTTTTCTTTCTTTCCTTCTATTTTTGATATCTAGTTTATCCAGTTGGTAAAATTGCAAACTTGGGTTTGATTTTTTTTCCTTTTTTTGTCTTTGTTACAGACGTTCTTAATCTAGATGTAAGGACCTCTACTTTAAGGGGGCAGAGGTCCTGAACCTTATAGAATTATATGCAAATTAGGTGTGTGTATTAAGTATTTTGGGGGGGGACAGTATCCCTAATTTTAATAAGATTCTCAAACCAACCCTAAGATGTGAGAACCATTGCTTTATTGATTTTTTGATACTGTATAGTAACATTTTGATAACTTAATTATACTGATTTTCCCTTTATTTAAGTAAAACTTTGTCATAGCTACTTTAATGAAAGCAGCAATTTTGGAATAATTTTTGTCATTCATGTGAATGTTAGAAGACTGAGATCTCAGGTTATATGACCAGGAGTTGCATATTTAACTATAAACTTCAAAAACATAACTCATTAAAAAGAACACAACATTATTTGAGTTTTAAAGCTCTGTGCGTGCTGTTTAGTGTATTACATAGAAATGCACACCTATTCAATGGTTTTGTTTTTCATTTTGAAGTAATTTCAGGCTTTTACACAGCTGCAAAAATAGTCCAAAGAGTTCCTATATGTCCTTTACCTGCTGTGTCCAGTTGTTAACATATTGCATAACCATTATCAGAACCAGGAAATCAACACTGATACAATATTATTAACTAATCTGCAGACTCTACTGACCCTTCCCACATTGTCCTGCCAATGTCCTCTTTCTGCTCAGGATCCTGAGTTGTAGTAATTGTCATGTCTTCCTCGTTTCGGCCGACCCGGCAGGTACTCTGGGGTTCTCTGTTGTTTGTGGCCTCTGAAGAGCAGCAGCATTTTTTTTTTTATTAATTTCAGAGGTAGAATTTGGTGATTCATCAATTGCATATAATACCAGTGCTCATTACATCAAGTGCCCTCCTTAATGCCAATCACCTAGTTACCCCATTCCCCTCCCTCCCTCCCCTCCAGCAATCCTCAGTTTCCTAGAATTCAGCATCTCTTGTGGTTTGCCTCCCTCTCAGTTTTTGTCTTATTTTATTTTTCTTTCCCTTCCCCTATGTTCATTTGTTTTGTTACTTAAATTCCACATATGAGTAAAATCATATGGTATTTGTCTTTCTCTGACTTAATTCACTTAGTGAATACCCTCTAGTTTCATCCACATCATAGCAAATAACAAGATTTTATTCTTTTTTTTAACTAAGTGATTATCACTTTTTCTTTTTTATTTTTTATTATGTTATGTTAGTTGCCATATAGTACATCATTAGTTTTTGATGTAGTGTTCCATGACTCATTGTTTGCATATAATACCCAGTGCTCCATGCAGTACATGCCCTCCTTAATACCCATCACCGGCCTAGCCCAATCCCCCCTCCCCGAAGCCCTCAGCTTGTTTCCCAGAGTCCATAGTCTCTCGAGGTTCATTCCCCTTTCTGTTTACCCCCCCTTCATTCTTCCCTTCTTTCGCCTACCGATCTCCCTTCTATTCCTTATGTTCCATAAATGAGTGAAACCATATGATAATTGTCTTTCTCTGCTTGACTTATTTCACTTAGCATAACCTCCTCCAGGCCCGTCCATGTTGCTGCAAATGTTGAGTAATCGTTCTTTCCAATGGCAGCCATCAGAAAGATTTTATTCTTTTTGATGGCTTAGTAATATTCTGTTGTATATATACACCGTGTCTTCTTTATCCATTCATCTGTTAACGGACATCTGGGCTCTTTCTGTAGTTTGGCTGTCATGGACATTGGGGTGCAGGTGTCCCTTCGAATCACTATGTCTGCACCCTTTGGGTAAATACCGAGTAGTGCAGTCCCTGGGTCGCAGGGTGGCTCTGTTTTTAAAATCGCAGCATTTTGTAGAGCATCAGACAGCTTGAGTTTCTTCCTGTGTAGCGTCAGGTTCCGCCTTTTTGGCGAAGTACCTTTTTGGTGTATGTCAAATACTTGAGATAAATATCTCGTGTTATTTTTGTTTTTCTATCAAATTGTGCATTGTTTGCCTTGGAGGTAGCAAAAGGGTTCATTCTCTTAGTGATGCGTGGAAAGTGAGGGAAGGGAGAATGATTAATGAAAAGCAGATCCTGTGTTTAAATGATGTATTTGGGGGCACGTGGGTGGCTCAGTCGTTGGGCGTCTGCCTTCGGCCCAGGGCGTGATCCCGGGGTCCTGGGATCGAGCCCCACATCGAGCTGCCTGCTCCGCTGGGAGCCTGCTTCTTCCTCTCCCACTCCCTCTGCTTGTGTTCCTTCTCTCGCTGGCTTTCTCTCTTTCTGTCAGGTGAATAAATAAAATCTTTATAAATAAATAAATAAATAAATAAATAAATAAAGTATTTGTTCTTGATGTTGTAACTTGTCTAAGCTCAGTTTAGTGCCTACACCTTCTGAACTTACTCCGTACATCCAGCCATCACTTCTTCCTGTTTCCTCCAAACCCACCCCGAGGGGTCTGCCTTCACCTTCTGTGCTGCCTTCCGGCAGCTCTCAGCCACTGCTGTTTGACTTCCGCCTGCTCTCCGACAGCCTGTTCTTGCAGCAGCAGCTTAGCTACACAATTCAACCAGTGTCTTCAGGTCTCCGCTGACCAGGCGTCTGGGCTGCACTTACAGTGTTGAGACTTCAAATTCCCTTCTTACTAAATGGTATCAGATCCTCCTAATTTTCCTCAGGGTGTTCTAATGATTGCTTCCCCTCTTTTCACCCAAACCTGCCCCCCACCTGCACTCTGCAGCCTCAGTGTCGGTGCCCCCCAACTCCTGCCCCACCTCATGGTTCTTCTCAGCCTCTGAGTCCTTGTAGGCAATGCCATCTTTTTGGTTCAGTTACCTTCTTGGTCCTCATGACTCCAATGTTTTCCAGCCCTTGATGAGCCTCAGATTTAGGCAAAAGCCAGCTTAATTGTCCATCTTGCAAACTCCTCAAGCTCTGTATGTCTGAAACCAAAATTACCTTTCCCCATCCTTGTCTTCCTCCTATGTCTGTGTTTTGGTGGCACCTGCATTCGTGCAACCATTCAGCCTGCTCCTCAAGAGTCGTCTTCGATTCCTGCGTCGTCCTCACCCCCCAGTGTCACTAATCACCAAACCCTGCATTTTCACAGCTTTGTCGTTTCTTGCCTAGATCGCTGCAGTCCCATAGGGTTCCTCTTTCTTTACCCTTGTCTTCCTCCATTCGAGCTCCATACCACTAGCGGGAGTGACCCAACATATAAATAATAGCAAATAATCCAACCTTTATTCTTTCCCAGACACACAAAAAAATGTTTTAAGTATGACTGATTTCACTTAGTCTTCACAAAGCCCTATGATCCCCTCCTTACTGATGAGGAACGTAATTCAGCTAGAAAGTACGAGCTGAGATTAAAACCAAATCTGTCTGATTCCAAAGCCCTCACCCAGTCTTACCACCAACAATACGTGGTCTCTTAGAAAGACGACCATCTCATTCTTCTCCTTAAGATGTGGCATTGGCTTCTTCTCATCTACAGGGCAAAGTCTGGTTCTTGAAGACATAATGTCTGGCTGTCCAGGACCTTGCCTTTACCTTTCTCTCAGCCTCATCTCCTGCCTTGCCCTGCCTCTCACTTTACATTCCAGCGTAACCAAAATGCTTGTAGCCCCCATATGTAACAAATACATATGTATTGCCCATCCTTTTCCCCTGCATTTGAAATGTACAGATTAGCGCCTAACTAGACTCTTACCAACCTAGTTTACTCCCATGTAAAGTCCAGCTGAAATTGTGATATTTATGAAATTTTAATTTGTGAGAAAGGAAATACAAATGTCCAATAGGTATGATTATTTCTTAAAAGAGCAAAAATTTACACAGTTATCTAGCCAAAGGGTTTGTTAGGTAGGACACAACGTACCTGTATGATAGACCTATATAATATTAAAATGGTATAGAAGATAATGACATGAAGTATTTTTGAGACATTTAGTGAAAAGTAGCCAATTATGAAATAGTATATGTAAGTACGTTCTAATTTTTATCAATCTAATTCTTTATAAATGTATGGATAAAAGACTAGAAGGAAAATTGTAATCTATTGTGGATTATAAGTGATTTTCATATCATTCTTTTAAGTACCTAAGTTTTCTATGATAAAGGCATTTTACTAATATGAGAAGAAAAAAGTACATTTTAAAGGAAAGTACCAATTCTAGGCATTCCCTCCTCCTGAAAACTTGACCTAACATCTACTTCCTGGCTGGGTCAGGTACCCATTCTTCTCTATGTTCTCATAGTGCCTTGTGCATAACTTTATTATTGCCCTACTACATTATAATCTGATTATATATTTGTGTCATCGTCTCTTATGAGACTAGGAGCTCTTTGAGATGGGAAAGTATACGGATCTGCCCAGTTATGCCCGGTTATAAGAAGCATTAAATACACACCAGCCATACCAATATATGTGTTCAGTATATATGTTTGAATAAAAAAATACATTTTAAGATATTGTTGAAATACTGTTTATGTTTATCATCATTTTAGGAGATTAAAAAGTTATGGGGCGCCTGGGTGGCACAGCGGTTGGGCGTCTGCCTTCGGCTCAGGGCGTGATCCCGGTGTTATGGGATCGAGCCCCACATCAGGCTCCTCTGCTATGAGCCTGCTTCTTCCTCTCCCACTCCCCTGCTTGTGTTCCCTCTCTCGCTGGCTGTCTCTATCTCTGTCGAATAAATAAATAAAATCTTTAAAAAAAAAGTTATGCTATTATATTAATAAAGCATTTACTGGAGCAATAGGAAAAGACTTTACTTTTGGTATGTCTGACTTCAATGCCAAGAGTGGTCCAGTTCTTCTTGACAGTCACATACCGAAAGCACCACCATTCTTAAGGTGGCAGTGAGAGCAGTTGTAGGCACGAAGTCCCTGCCCACATAACCATCCTGATGGGGCTGTGTTTGGCCAATGCTAACTATATTCAATAATAGCAGATGCCACAAAGTCTTATTAAGGGAAGTTTGGGCATTTAAATATACACCCAGAATCTTACATTGTAATGTTGCCATTTGATCAGAGATAGGTAATTATTGCTTTGACTCAGTATGTCATTTTCTCATTTTTTTAACTATTAATTTGGACTTATTTTACCTCTCTATGTTTTTCTGAGTTTCAATTTCTTAGGACAAATGATAAAAATTGTCAGTGGGCTTTCTGGCAAAGCTATAAAATGCCAAAATATGTTATGATTTAAAAATATATAATATTGACCTATTACAAGGAAACTTCTGTGTCTGAAATCTCTCTATTCTTTATTTCCTCATTGCTAAGACACAATAGTTTTTTTCTCATATTTTAATATTTTGGAGAACAGACCGCATCTTTAATCAGTATATAATGATGTATCAAATTATTTTATAATCAATAATGTCCTAGAATTGAAAACATAGTAAATATTACCATATTTGTACATTTTATTGTTCTTATTAGTTTAGTGATTACTACTGATTAAATTATTTAACAACTCAATGTTAAAATCAAATATATTCTAAAAGATTACCTATTCGGTAAATAAGTACATTTTAAAATAAGAAAACTTAAAATCAGAGAAAGACAGTTATCTATGATCTCACTCATATGTGGAATTTAAGAAGCAAGGCAAACGGGAAAAGAGGAAAAAATAAAACAAGATGAAACCAGAGAGGGAGACAAACCATAAGAGACTCTTAATCATAGGAAACAAACTGAGGGTTGCTGGAGAGAAGGGTGGTGGGAGGATGGGGTAGCTGGGTGATGGACATTAAGGAGGACAGGTGATACAATGAGCACTGGCTGTTGCATAAGACTGATGAATCACTGACCTCTACCTCTGAAACCAATAATACATTATATGTTAATTCATTGAATTTAAATTTAAAAATAAGAAAACTTAATTAACATTGATAGTCTTTGTTGCTTCTTATATGCATATTAGAGTTCTACAAAATGTAATTGCACAGAAGCGTTTTGGCCTTTTGGAAATGCTTATAACTTAGCCAACATTTGTCTCATCGCAGATCACGAACGTTCACAGCAGCCGGGCTCTTGATGTTCAGTTCCTGGACTCTGGCACCGTGACATCCGTGAAAGTGTCTGAACTCAGGGAAATTCCCCCTCGGTTTCTACAAGAAATAATTGTGATACCACCTCAGGTACTATATGTTACAAGCCTGGGAGATTGGAAGAGATTTGGCTGTATTGGTAATCGTGTTGTGCGATGCCCCCTCAGTTTTGATCTTGATGACGAGCGAAGTCCAAGTTTGTAACAAAATTGGAAATGGTCCAGATGTCGTTGTTCACTGGTTTTCAGATGTAAAACTTGGCCACCTCAGACAAGAAGACCAGTCAAACTTACAGAATATTGTTTGATGAATGTTTTTATCAAGTATGGCGCATCATTAGGCCAAGTTGTCCAGTTAGAGATTCCATTTTAATAACTAGATGCCAGTGCTGACTTCTACACAGCTTCAAGATCTTATAAGTAAATACTTACTTCCAGAGTTCTTAGTTTACTTAAGTAGCCATTCTCTTAAGAAATCTATTTATATTCAACCATTTTCTTATATGACATTTTTCCCGTTGATTTGAGTAAAGATTAATTTCTGCCTAATCTTCCTCTACTAATAAAAATTCAGATAGTAAGGATTTTTGCATGATTTTGAATTAAAATTGTTAAAAACTATTTCTTACCTTTAGGGGAAGTAGAGGATTTTGTACAGAAATTAGTAATTGTTTGCATAAAATTATTCAACAATCTATCATTTCAAAAGGCCACTTGGCTTATATTTGCCAGAAGATACCTTATACCATCAAAATTCAGTGAATAAACAGTGCTTGACCATAATTATCATGGCTTTTGTATCTTCTCTCACTCCTGTCACCACTCCCTTTGCTAAAATGACCATTAAGAAAGGCTGTTGAGCTTGGTTCAAGCCAATTTTCAAAATCACATTTACTTTTGTTGCTCAGCCATAACACTGAACATTGTTGAATATGCCACTTTCACTTGATAACACCCTGGCCTCTGTTCCCCTTGTTAGAACATCCACCCAGGGCCAACTTTACCTGGAAAAGGTTCCCCGGATGTAGGGGAAAGACATCCATCCCTCTGCCTCTGTCAGAAGGCCGCACAATCGTACTTTCGTTGTGCTACAGTGTTAAAAGGCACTCCAAATTTTGTGTTCTATTAATCCTGTCTAGAGTGGTTATTTCATAGATAGGAAGTTGGGGGAACCTTAAGAGCCAGCTGGGCCAAGCCTCTGGCTGACAACATCTCCCCAAGAGGTCTAAGTCAGAGTAGCAAACTGATGGCCTGTCGGCCAAAGCTGACCCATAAATACTGGGTTTGGGCTTTTGGCTGTTACAGTGTTTGAAACTGTGAATTGGTAACCAAGATTTAAAACTCAGAAAATTTCACACTAAAATCCTGACTTCCAGCTTCTCCTGACAAACTAGAAAATCGGGCTATATTGAGCACTCTTCCTTATGGGACCGTGCTCTGTGGGAGCTTGGGCAGTGGCATTCTGCTTTGCAGGGCCCTGCTCTCCAGCGTGCTGGCTCCGTCTGGTCCATCTGGCTCCCTCATTGCCGCCTGGCCCCAGCAGGCATGAAGAGCGTGCTCTCTTTGCTCTAAGTGACCTTCTCCCCACCAAGAAAGATACCTCATCCAGGGAGCACAGTGAGAGACCTGAGCCCCAGAAGGAGAATGGGACTGGGGAAGGAAAGATGGAGTCCAGGAATCCTGGAAGTGGGTTTCTTCCCATTCACAAAATTGCCTCACACAATTCAAGGCTTCCATGAGACAGAAGGGAGTCCCTAAGGTCACCTTTTACTCCCTGCTGTAGCCATTCTACAGCAGTTTGTGCAGTGATGGTGGGAGGTAAAAGGCATTGGGGGAAATGAGGCATTAGGTATCTGTGAATTTCAGTTTTTCTTCCCCTCCTTAACTCTCACTACAACCTCCTTCCAAAGGGGACCACAAATGTCTGGCACCAACAGGTACTCAGGGACCACTGAATGAAGCATGTCAGCCTCTGAAAAGATTTTTGCAATCGGAGTCATTTCATCCAAATGACACTTCATTTTTTTTCAGTTGCACTTAGAGGGAAGACCTAAATATAAGTCCCAAACCTGTCTTCACAGCTTTGTGATCCGATGTAAGTTAGTCTCTCTGATTCCATTTCACCATCTGTAAAATGGGGTCACAACATTGGCCCGTCATGCGGAAGTGTGGTAGGATAAGTATGTGAAGTGCCTGGTGTAAGCCCTGGGTAATAACAGGAGTAAAGACAGCAGAGGTAAAGGAAGCAGAGCCAGGAACACAGCAGACGCTCCAGCCCAAGAGCTCGATGGTCGTTAGTAGCTGTTGCTGTTGCTGGCTTTGTATCTTAGAGGAAACATCTGACTTAGAGGAAGATAACATTGACGGTACATATCAGTACCTATTTTAAGATGGTGTGTTTCCTTTTCCATCATGTTTTCTTTCCAGGCTATAAAGTGCTGTTTAGCAGATCTTCCACAGTCTATTGGCATGTGGACACCAGATGCTGTGCTTTGGCTGAGAGATTCTGTTTTGAATTGCTCGGACTGTAGCATTAAGGTTAGTTCTCTTGATACATTTGGAAAGGGAGCTGTAAGCCAGAGGGCTCATTTGTTTTTCTGTGAAAGAATTTTATCTTACCTCAAACTGGTGCTTTCAGATCTGACACACTTTCATAGTTAAGAGATTGGTTACACGTGTGGTAAGGTATTTCATGGTTTGATTTTTATTTAAGAATTTATCCTATATCTCCAATATTATTTTTAAACTCTTTATATAATTTTTCCACTATTAATAAGGGAACAGAGATAGTTCTCTGCTCCTATTTTGCTCCATGATAAAGAATTAAGTTCCCAACAGAGGGACCATCTATCTCTTGATAAATGTTTCTGAAGATCACTTAAATAGTCTTCTATTTCTTTTTTTTCTAAAGTAGAATGGCTTATAAGCAAATCATTTGCTTATAATCCTGTTTTCTGCCTCTTAAAGTTTACTTACACTGATTTATTTCATGAGCTCCTATTTCTTTTTCTGTACTTTTCACCTTTGTATCAAAAACATTGCTCTTATTTCAAAGAATAGAAATGTAAGATATTCTCTGTTTTAACTAATGAAAGCAATGTTATTTTATATAAGCATTTAACAATGAAATGTCCTTGAGAAATATCTTCATGAAAATCTCTAAATTATTCTAGCTTACATAGATTTTCTTATGTTTATACAATTATACAATTAATGACCATTTTATGTTCTTCAATTGCCACATGATAAGGAATATTGTTTTCTTAGCTATGATTTCAGATCTTAAAGCCAGAGTATTGGGTACTCGATAAAAATGTTTTCTAATGGTTGATTTTTGAAATGGCACTTCTGTATCATAAATATAAAATTAAATTAGCAGTTGTTCATTCATAGCACTTTGAAGTGCTAATTAATTTAAATAGATTCATCTTGCTAGGAGGAATATTTTTAAGTAAATTAGTGCAGATGGATTGCCTTGTCACCCTGTCTCAGACCTCTATTCCTGCCTTTCATTCCCGGCCCTATTTGGTAAGAGGTCGATGTGGCTGAAAGCATCTCATTTTTGTCATTCCCAGGGTAAACGAGAGGAGCTGGTAAGAATTACCAGGCACCCAGCCCTTTGGGACACACAGCTGTACAATCCCAGTTGTCAGTCTATGGGGTTTCCATACAACACTCTCCCCTCTGGCAGAAAGAAGTAGCCAGGTAGACAAAGGTCTCCTGGACAAGAGGGCAAAGCTGTAATTTTGGCCTATTCAGTGCAGCTTTTTTCTGCTTTTTCTCCTTAGGTTCCCTCCAATGTAACTGGGGAGGGGGGCAAAGGGTGAGGGAAGATATATTAAGCCCAAGTAAGGCATCGGACCGGAGGTCCCCAAGAGTATGGTGAACGTCAAAGCTTTAGCCTTTGCTTCCCAGGGTGAAGGTGCAGCAGCCTGGGTGGAACGCATGGAACATCTTGCCATTCTTGTCATTAGTTTTCATTGTTGAAGCTGGGAGATGAGCACATGAGGGTTCATCATTACTGTTCTTTTTACTTTGAGTGTTTTTAAATGTCATTAATTTAAAAAAAAAAAGCTTTTAATCATGATATGTAGACTCCATCCCAGTGATAATGATACAAGGTATCCTCAGTCTTTAGAGGCCAATAAAGTTTTCATTTCCATAAGCCAGCTGCTGGCATCTAGACACTTTGGACTTAAGAGCCTAGTCACTACTACAGCCGTGATAGATAACTTACCTTACCTTAAATAAAATGAATTTTACCAAGTTGGGGTTTCTTGCAAAATACCATGTTTTAATATTTAAGGTTAATATTATAACTGCCTCTTGGAATTCAGTGTGAACTTGGATTTGTAGAAATGTCTTGTGTGTTTTCCAAAGGTTACAAAAGTGGACGAAACCAGAGGGATCGCACATATTTATTTATTTACCCCCAAGAACTTCCCCGATCCTCACCGCAGTATCAATCGCCAGATTACCAACGCAGACTTGTGGAAGCATCAGAAGGATGTGTTTTTGAGTGCCATATCCAGTGGAGCTAGCTCTCCCAACAGCAAAAGTGGTGGCACCCCCATTCCAGGCAACACTGGAGAGAATTTCAGAAAGAGCCTCACGGATGCCATCAAGAAGTCCGTGGTGGACCACAGTAGCTGCTTCTCCATGCAGGAACTGCCACCTCCTGTCCACCTGTCGAAGCCAGGGGAGCACATGGATGTGTACGTGCCTGTGGCCTGTCACCCAGGCTACTTTGTCATCCAGCCCTGGCAGGAGATACACAAGCTGGAAGTTCTGATGGAAGAGATGATTCTGTACTACAGTGTGTCTGAGGAGCGCCACGTGGCCGTGGAAAAAGACCAAGTGTATGCTGCGAAAGTGGAAAATAAGTAGGTCCTTGGACAAAGCATTTTATTCTACTAAGAAAAATGTGTAGAGTGATACCAAGAGTCCTTAATCCCTGCAGGGGGACTTTGAACTGTACAAATGGAAATTTTGAATGTGAAACGAGACTAATGAATTATGCCCTTTTTAAATATTTGAAATGATGTCATTTATCTAAAAATCTAGTGACCGTATATTAAATTCCTGTTAAAACCTAATTATATCTAAAATGAGGGTTTAAATGTTTTTTCTACCTTTCTATTAGACAAAATATTGTTTATTCAGAAAATAACTTTTTAAATTGAATGACTTTTAAATTTTAAGAACTAAATGCTTATTGTAGAAAATTTAGAAAATACAAAAAAGCATAAGAAAATCAGCCAAACAGACATAACCTTTGTTAAACCACTTATGTATTTCTTCTAGTTCTTTTCTATACATATTCATACAATTGGTATAGTATTATTATATATAATTCTACACCTACTTTTTTCATTTCACATAATCCAGGGAACATTTTCCCATGTGATAAAATTTCTTCATAAACATGTTTAATGGCTGATAATAGTCCGTCATATGGAGAAATCATAATTTACTTACTGTTCTCTTATGTAGGTTTTTTTTTCTCCCAGGTGTTTCACTATTGTAAATAACAATGAACATAAATCTTTGTTCCAATCTCAGATTATTTATTTCTGAGGTAGATTCCTAGAAGAGAGATTACTTGTTTAAAGATTACGAGATTCTTGACAGACGTGGTCCGTTGCTCCGAGCGAGCCGCGCCGCCTTCTAAGCCGTGTCGCAGGGCGTCGCTCACCGCTCCGGCCCTCGGACCGCGAGAACCCCAGGTCCCCATTTGTGTAGCACTGCCGTCCGTTTTCTCCCAGTTCACATGCGGACCCACACCCTCCCTTCCTGAAGCCCCGCAGTAGTGCTGGTTCCCACCCAGGGAAGCCCAGTCACGACACTGCGTGCGCTACAAGGTCATCAAAGCCCTGGAAGAAGGAACAGCTTACCTGCGTCCAGCTCCTTTGCCAGCTCTCTCAGGGGAAGTGCCCACACTTCCCTGATGATGCCACACACAAAGAAGTGTTCCCAACAACGCACGCACGCACGCACACACACACACGCACACGCACACACACCCCAGAACTCAGTTTAAAAGGTCAAACTGCTTCTGTTTTTTTTTTTTATACAATGCTTTCGTTCATTCCTAAGACATCAAGCATTGGCATTTGTAAAAATTTTGTTATTTTCTTGAGGGGAAAAAAACCTAATTTTTAACTCTTAAGAGTGAAAAGCATCATAGCTCTCATTTTAAAAACCATTCAGCTTCTATGTCACAAGGTTTCCATCTTCAAAAAAACCATTTTCACTATGTTATGTTATTTCCAACCGTAAGCATGCGTGGGTTTAATTCCAGCCAGGAACATCATTTGTATAAATTGCCCTCATCAGAACTCGTCACAGAATAATTTAATCACGGTTGAAACGAAACTAATGTTCACTGTTATCTGAGGGGCAGATCGATGGTGATTAGCAGTGGGGAGGGCAAGGCTTGTGTGGGGCAGGAGAACCCCTTAACGGGAGACCCATAGTGTGGCGCTTCAGACCGGGCCCCCTCCCCACAGGGGTCCAACAGTCCTGTCGGGGCTCTGCGACTTTAACCAGCTAATTTGTCTCTAGATCATCAAAGATGTCTTACCTACGAGAACAGATTATCCAATATTTTCTTAAACTTCATGAACTCAATCAGTGTAAAGCGTAAAGAGTTTCTATCTTGCCTATACCCCAGGACTATTACTAAGCCCTGTTCCCAACTGTGGCAAATTAAGGCTTAGGAATTTCAGATACACTGTTGATCACAGTGGTTTCCAAGTCCATCTTGGCTAAGAATAGCCAAAATTCTCCTTCCTCACCCCAGACATCCTGAATCAGAATCTCGGGGGGGGAGGAGCCCCAGAATCAGTATTTTTAAAAAACTCTCCGGATGATCCGCAAGCAGCCTTGCCCTGCAATTGGTAATCTAGTCCAAATAGAAGCCTTTATTTAAGCTATTAGTGTTGAAAATTAAAAGCTACAGAGAAACAGGACATACAAGACTTCTGCTAGCTCTTCCCTCGCTGCTCTGTCCCTCTTAATTACACACTACAAGCGCAGACCACCAGCATTTGCCCTGTACAATTTAAAGACAATGCTATAGGTGGAAACCACAAATTTTTATCTCCTTTTGCACTTTCACAAATTTGGCAACCTGCACCAAACTGGCACTTCCACATATGAAAATTTCTCTTTAATTTGGTCTGATGTGCTTATATTTACACAGCTTATCTTCATTTTAATAATAATTATAATGATGATGATGATGGCTACCATTTGCCAAGCACCTGTGATGTGCCCAGTCACGTGCTAGGCACTTTATATATATGGTTTCTGCAAGTGAATTAAAATTAAATATTGCACATGAGATAACTGAGGCTCGGAGAGGTTAAATAGCCAAGGTGACACAGCTGGAATGTGGCCCCAGGGGGACTCCAGCCCAAGTCTGTTGGTCGCCAAAGTTCATATACTTATTATGATACTTTAGTGTGTCCCTGTTGTCTCTGTGACTCATAGAGTTTTGCTTGCTGCACTGTGGGCTTATCTGCAGGTTTCTGGAGTTTCTTCCCATAAACCCTCAATCACTAGTGTCCAAAATTGGCCTTTTTGTGGCTTCCTTACAAGAGTTCACCTTACAGCAGCTCTGGGGGTTTTCTGGACCCATGCTCCACCGGTGTGCTGGAGAATCGGTCCAGTCTGGCCAGCCCCAGCCCGGCAGTGTGTTTCAGGAAAGGTCCTGCTGTTGCACTGGGCTTGGGGCTTATAGCTAATGACCCTGTTTCAGAGGGTGACTGGGTCTGCAATCCAAGGCGGAGCCCAACTCACACCATGCAGGAGTGGAGGCTGCCTCCATAGATGCTTACATTTTAGATGTTACAATCTTCCTTTCCTTAGTGTAGTAATACTCTTCAATCATGTAATCAAGACTCCAGGACTAAGCTTGTCTAATTGTGATGATGATGAGTGTAGGCCCAGAGGAGAAAAGTACATTCATGTGAATTTCTTTCTGGCACCTCGAATTCCAGGTCTGAAACCATGTTCTTCTTCCCCACACCCTTCTATCCTTTCCAGGTTCTTTATTCTGGGCAGTGGGCTGGACTTTGTGTTTTGTTTTATTTTGTTTTCCAGTGTCCTCACTTGGCATAACTAAAATTGTCACCTTTGCATTCAGAATGTTTTGTAATCTTTTCCCACACTCTCTCCCGAGTCTGATTTTCTCTTCCTTCACACGTTCCTCCTCCTTGCTCTGCTGTGGTGTTTGCTGCACTCCCAGTTGCCATGCCCTGTAGAATCTTCTGTGCTTTTTCTTCTCATGCATGTCTTCAGCCTAGCCTGGTTCCGCTTGCCTCCCTCTGCCTCTCTTCCACACACGTCCCTCGTCTCAGACCTGTGGCCGCCTCTGTCTCCCCGTCAGAGTGAAGGAATCTCCTTGTCTTGTCCCGATCAGCCTCCATCCGCGTCTGCTTAGTGCTGGTTGCTGGTTTCTGTGCTTGGTCTCCTGCCCTTCTCCACCAGGCCTGTAAATGGGGGCTGAGTGAACAGACTCCATCAAGTGCGCCGGTGGCAAAGCAGAGAATAGTAACCTTTGGGGTAAGAAGAAGCAATCTCTTTAAAAAATCTCAGTGAAGGAACAGTTCTGTATTCCAATAAACATCATTTACATTAATTTTTCTTTTTTATCATACATTGTTACCCATAAAGCAGATGGTGACTTTATGTATTTTTCCTTCCTTTTCAATCCAATGCACGTCTAGGTGGCACCGGGTGCTTTTAAAAGGAATCCTGACCAACGGGTTGGTGTCCGTGTACGAGCTGGACTATGGCAAGCACGAACTCGTCAACATAAGGAAGGTGCAGCCCCTGGCGGACGTGTTCCGGAAGCTGCCCTTTCAAGCCGTCACAGCTCAACTTGCAGGTAATTTCTACAGGATTCAAACTCGTGCCACCACACGGTGTATAGTGTCATTTTGTCCTGGGCACTCAGAGAGCACACAGTCACTGGCCCTATTGAGGTAACTTTTTATTTCCTTTGGCAAACAACTTCCTGGCCCTACTGGAAATAATTTTTTTTTTAAGATTTTATTTATTTATTTGACAGAGGGACAGCCAGCGAGAGAGGGAACACAAGCAGGGGCAGTGGGAGAGGAAGAAGCAGGCTCATAGCGGAGGAGCCTGATGCGGGGCTCGATCCCAGAACGCCGGGATCACGCCCTGAGCCGAAGGCAGACACTCAACCGCTGTGCCACCCGGGCGCCCCTACTGGAAATAATTTTTAATCATCTCTCACCGTCATGCCCTCCCACCGTATCTGCTGCTTTTATTTTTCCGTGTTCCTTTCTGTCGGTGGTCTCGCGTAGGGGTGTGTTCCTAAGCCTGTCATCTTAGCACGGGGATGGTCTCGCATCCTGCTTTCTTCTTTTTTAGCATTTTTTTTTTGTCCTAACTACTTTTTGAGTGTCTTGATAATGATTTTTAATAGCTGCAAAAGATTCTGTCTAATCAATATTTCCCTTTTATTAAGCATTTAGGTCATTTATACTCTTACTGTAAATTATGAGAACACCTGCAGCTGCGTGTACTAGCCAAAACAAACACAAAAGCAACAACCAATAGGAGGAGCACACGGCTCATTAATATGTGACAACATCGTATAAATTATAATGCAAATACATAATAGGTTTCCGCAATGAAAAAACATTCCTAGGTCACAGACCAACTGAGTTTCCAGTTGCATTGCATTTGACAGCATGCAAGTCTTTGGTTTCACCACATTCATACAGCCTATTGACTATTATTATTAAAATCTGAGGGTTTGGGGCTGCGTGGGTGGCTCAGTCAGTTGAGAGTCCACCTGGTGATTTCCACGCAGGTCAGGATCTCATGGGTCTTGAGATCAAGCCCCGCCTCGGGCTCCACAGTCAGCAGGGAGTCTGCTTGAGATTCTCTCCTCCTGCCCCTCCCTGACTTGCACATACATTCTCTCTCTCTCTCTCTCAAATAAATAAATATTTTTTAAAAAATGATAAAAAACATCTGAGGATGCAAGTTAGTAGGTATACAGGGGTACTTGTTTAAAATATTGTCCAGTTAGGTTTCTGTGACAGCCGTGCAAATGCGGGCAGCCCGGCCGTGTGCGCCCCACGGGGGTAGCACACACGCTTGGGTGCAGCGCCACCCAGAGGCCCGCCGGCATTCGCAGAGAGTGTGGAGGCCAGAGGGCTGAGGGATGCAGACCGCCGCCATCGGGGGCTGTCTCTGGCCTGTCGTGCTGGGATATGGGGGGTTGTGACCCATGGGCCACCCTAATTCCTTACCGCGGCTCATCCCATACATTTAATACAGTGGCAGAAGTGATCTGATCTCAGAAATGACAGAAATTATGTATATAGATTTTTTCTTTTAATTTTGGCCAGCTTTTATTGGCGTTATTGATATCTATATATAGTGTTATTTTGAAGTATTTTTCAGTTTCTTTGTGTCTCCTTCCTGCTAGATTTCAGAGGAAATGCCCATGGTAGGTAGATAGGAACCAAAAATGGCATTTTGCAGATGAACATGGCTACCACTGAACTGCTTTGAAATCACACAGAGTTTCTTCAGATTTAATGATCACACTTTTTTATTTTGAGTTTCGAATGTTCAGGTTTTGCTAACAACATGTGTTGTTAAGCATGACAGTCAAACTGTCGAGAGAGGGCATCTCTGTGAGGAACAAGTACACGGCACCCTCGTTCCCATCACCAGCACCGCGGCTCACAGTCACCGGGCTCACTGTGTGCAAAGGCCTCCACCAGCCACTCCATTTTATTGACTTCTCCCCCACAGCAGGAGGGTTATGTGCTGTTACTGTTGCTATTTTTTTTATAATAATTTTTTATTATATTATGTTAGTCACCATACAGTACATCCCAAGTTTTTGATGTAAAGTTCCATGATTCATTAGTTGCGTATAACACCCAGTGCACCATGCAATACGTGCCCTCCTTACTACCCATCACCGGCCTATCCCATCCCCCCCCACCAAAGCCCTCAGTTTGTTTCCCAGAGTCCACAGTGTCTCATGGTTCATTCCCCCTTCTGTTTACCCCTCCTTCCTTCTTCCCTTTCTTCTCCTACCGATCTTCCTACTTCTTATGCTCCATAAATGAGTGAAACCATATGATAATTGTCTTTCTCTGCTTGACTTATTTCGCTTAGCATTATCTCCTCCAGTGCCGTCCATGTTGCTGCAAATGTTGGGTAATCATTCTTTTTGATGGCTAATATTCCACTGTATATATGGACCACATCTTCTTAATCCAGTCATCTGTTGAAGGGCATCTCGGCTCCTTCCACAATTTAGCTATTGTGGACAATGCTGCTATGAACATCGGGGTGCATATTGCCCTTCTCTTCACTACGTCTGTATCTTTGGGGTAAATACCCAGTAGTGCAATGGCTGGGTCATAGGGTAGCTCAATTTTTAACTTTTTAAGGGACCTCCACACTTTTCCAAAGTGGCTGTACCAACTTGCATTCCCACCAACAGTGTAAGAGGGATCCCCTTTCTCCACATTCTCCAGCAATTGTTGTTTCTTGCCTTGTCAATTTTTGCCATTTTAACTGGCGTAAGGTGATATCTCAGTGTGGTTTTGATTTGAATTTCCCTGATGGCTAATAATTTTGAACATTTTTTCATGTATCTGTTAGCCATTTGTGTGTCATCATTGGAAAAGTGTCTGTTCATATCTTCTGCCCATTTTTTGATTTGATTATTTGTTTCCCATGTATTGAGTTTGAGAAGTTCTTTGTAGATCTTGGATACCAGTCTTTTATCTGTAGTGTCATTTGCAAATATCCTCTCCCATTCCGTGGGCTGCCTGTTAGTTTTTTTGACTGTTTCCTTGGCTGTGCAGAAGCTTTTTATCTTGACGAAGTCCCACAAGTTCATTTTTTCTTTTGTTTCTCTTGCCTTTGGAGATGTGTCATGAAAAAAGTTGCTGTGGCCGATGTCAAAGAGGTTGCAGCCTATGTTCTCCTCTAGGATGTTGATGGTGTTGCTATTAACCGGCTCAGGAAATAGCAGCTTGGAGGCTGCTCTAGGCTCCTCTTGTTCTCAGAGAACACAGCCACTCACTGTATGGATAGCAGGTCTGTTAAATTAGGTGTGAAACCCCCAGACCGTCATCACTATGGGACATCACTTATAGTTTCTGTAATCCAGTATATGTGGACGTAATTCGTGTTAGTTTACTAATATTTTTTGAAAAACACATAGTCTTAATTTTACTTTAAAACCTAAATTAGAATTCTAACTTAGAATTCTCTAACTTGAGCCCTCAAGCATGGGGATTTAGAAATACATGGGGTTTACAATTAATCTGGTCCAACCAGTTTATTTTATGATAAATGAACTGAGGCCTGAGAGGCCAGTTGACTTGCCCAAGATCATACCATACGATGGAAGAGCTGAGAATGGGAACTGGATCTCCAGACTTCCAATCCGGTGTTTTTGCCATGATATTATATATAATTTTGAAAAATTAGTATATTCTAAGTATATGAATTCTCTTCCTCCTCCTCCTCCTCCTTCACTATATTTGGTTCATCAAGGGAAAAAAGTCTGTAAATAAGAGACATGTCATTGAGATCATTGATATTTTATTTTAGTTGAGTATAGTTATTTTTGATATTTTATTCCCCTTGGTTATCCCCATTGTCAGTTTAAATCTACATACACTTTATATAGGGAAATGGGCGGTAGTGACTCTAACTTCATTTTGTAACAGCAGTAAATCTCAATGAAACTTTTGTCTGTAGGTAAAGGTTTACAGAAGTAACCCCATTCAGAATAGGGAAACTATTATAAGCTGGACTGTTTTAAGATTGTTGAGCAACTGTTTTTTGTTTTTTTTTAATTAGACAAGTCTAACCTGGTATGTTTCAGCTACTTTGGAATTGACTGAATAGTTCTCCATTATCACAGACCAAAGAAAGGCTCACCTGACCCCTCACTGACCCTTGTACTCCCTGGCTTTCTCCTAGGGGTGAAATGCAACCAGTGGTCTGAGGAGGCTTCGATGGTGTTTCGAAATCATGTGGAGAAGAAACCTCTGGTGGCACTGGTGCAGACAGTTATAGAAAATGCTAACCCTTGGGACCGGAAAGTAGTGGTCTATTTAGTGGACACATCGTTGCCAGACACAGATATCTGGATTCATGATTTTATGTCAGAGTATCTGGTAGAGCTTTCAAAAGTTAATTAATCACTGCTTCTGAGATGTTGACAACTAATTCAGATTTTTTAGCAATAACAAAATGTAGTAGGCTTTAAAAAAAGAAATCTTATCTCTGCTACAGAGCTCTGACTGCTGTGGGGATTGAAAAGAATATGCTTCTGTTTGATGAAAGATATTTAACAAGTTTTGTTCTAACAGAATTGACTTTTCAAAGAAAATTGCACTTGAATTATTACTATAATATTAGAATAAAAATGTTTATCAATATAAAAACTGACCGCCTTATCATTTCTAGGCCCTATGATCTTAAGATGAAGGGTTTCCCTTTCTATTCATGTCTTCTTTGTGGTGCTGGGTTCCTTTACAGTTAGACTGTGAGAACTTCATGACTTAACCCTGGTGTAGTGGTGTGTCCCAAAGCCAGCGGTCACCAGACCGTGTGAGGACTATCTGGAGTCGTTAGCACATTAGCACTGCTAGTGGTGCTGGAGAGAAGCAGCCCACGTGAACCTCAAAGCATGCCCCTCACCCCAAATCTTGAGTGGCATCCCACTGCCCAGAGAGTCCACGCCTTCCACAGTCTCCCTGCCCAACCTCATTGCCCACCCTCCCTAACCAGCCACACTGGACCTTTATCTGGCTCCCGAGCCCCATGCTTGTACACCCAGGACTATATTCTACAGCAAGCCTTGCTCCCCTCCAAACCATGCCTATTCTGTTTCTTCAGCCTGCTGCTCATTCTCCCCCAACCATTTTTGTTTGCCAGTATCCTCCCTGACATCCCAGGCTGACCTTGAAAGACTTCCCTGGTACCCCTCCCACTCTATTATATTTTGAGTATGCCTCTCCTGGTGCCCAGACTTCGCTGAGCTTTATAGTATATAATTAGTTGTCTGTGCACCAATCACCCCAACTAGATTGTGAGCTCCTTGAAGGAGGGGGAGGGGTCTTAGTCATCTCTTTAATGGTGTCCTGGTAAATGTTTGACAGTTGGTGCTGGTGGGTGTGGGCAGGGAGTAAGCCTTGATTCACAGTGTCTGCTGATTCCCAGTATCTGCTGATTCCCATGTTGTAAATACTCCCACCATTGTTGAGTTCCCGCTAACAATGTGACATCACTGAATGCAGAGTTGGGAAAACACATACCCAAGCAGCTCTTGTGAGCCTGTGCACTGGACTCCAGAACACACTGCTGTGTCTTCCACAGCAGACAGAACGATTTCTTGAGCATATCCCATCAGGCACCCATTATGTGCCTGCTATTCAATGGGCAGGATGGACTGACGGATAGGTTGAAGGCCTTCCTAAGCAGTGGTCCAAAAATGACAGGAGCAAGGCCCTGGACTAAGAGGGAGCAGTGGGAATGAAGAAAAAAAGGGCTTTTGAAGTTTTTAATTAGTACTGACATTTTAGATCCAGAAGACAGGAAAAAGGAAGTGTGGAAAAGTGAAGTCAAGTCTTAAAGTCTGGGAGGCTAGGATGATGACCCTTACTCCATTTGGGAAACTGAAAATTTTTATTTTAAACATACTGAGTTTAAGTCAATTTGTCTCTGTGAGGATATGCATAAACTATTAAAAATGTGGATTCTTCTCAGGGGAGAAGACCAGGCTGGAGATAAAAATTCTTAAAATTTGCTTGTTTTTATTTGAGAAAATCTAGGAAAAGTGACAGCACAAAGAAAAAGACCAGATGTTTGAAGCTTTTCATGTAAAACGTGTTGAAGTTATCTAACTTCTTAAAATTTATATTTAATATTTATAAAGTGATTCAAAATTCAGGAATGCTTATGCCAGTGATTTAAATAATCATTTATGATAAAACCAAAATATTCTGACATATAAACATTTAAGTAAAATAAACTAGTGCGGATGTGTTTTATAATGGTTGCTTTCCCTAACAAAAAAGAAGAAAAATCCTCAAATTGCCTACAGATCAAAAAGAGGTGGTTTCTATTTCACTGACTTTAGAAATGCTTCCATTATTTTTTAAAATAAAGCAATTGTGTCGTTGATGTAAGCGAAAAATTAACTGTGCTAGGACAATTTGACAGACGATGAAACCTGGCCCCTGCCTCATACCATATTCAAAGTTGATTCCAGGTGGATTCAAAGCCTAAACATGAGAGTCTAAGAAGGGAAGAGAACACAGGAAAGTACCTTGATCATCCAGGAGGACGAAGGATGTCCCGAACAGGACGAAGTGCTAACAACAGAGGCAAATATTGATATGTTAGACGATGTTAAAATGAAGAACACCTGTTTGTCCAAAGGCACTATTATGGTGGTGTAAAGGCAAAGCACCCAGTGGTCAGATATTTATATACAGACTATATTCAATCAGCAAAAGACTCTCCAGAAACAAAATGGCAACAAATTTGAACAAATATTTCACAAAGAGGAAATCCAACTGGCACCTAAACATGAAAAGGTGGTCAACACATTAGGACCTGGGAAATGGAAATTCAAATTTCAGTGGGAGACCACTACTCCTCCCAGAACCCAGAACCGTGACAATGTTTCAACTTCTGTTACTTTCAATTATTGAAGCCCGCGTGCACTCGTGCTGAAGGATGATATTGGTAAAGAATGTTCGCAGCAGCACTATTGGCTGTAGCTAAAACCCAGAAACAAATGTCCATTAATAGTAAAGTAGATTTTTAAAAAAATACTGTGGTATATTCGTGCAGTGGAAACCCCTACAGCCATGAAAGTAAACAAACTACGGCCACATGAAACCACGCGGATTAATCTCACAACGCGGAGCTGAGCAGATGGAGACAAAGCACGGAGGAAAGCAGTCAAGGAAGTGATTACTGTAGGAGTCAAGGAAGCGAGCACTTTAGGAGGGAGCTGTGACCCAGAACCACGCGGGTTGGTTTCTGGGCTGCTGGCCATGTTGTTTCTTGACTGAATGGTGGTTGCAACAGGTGTTCGTGTGATAAAAAATTTTGAACCTGTGCACTTAGGATGTATGTCCTCTTAAATGTTTGATTCCACAACAAAAGGGTTTAAAAATAATCTGAAACAAATCATCGCTTTATTTAAAAATGCTTGACACATATCCCCCTGAAAAGAGCATTCTCTTACAGCTGTGAGGGTTTTGTAATGTAGGAATACATTTTCTTGGAAAACAAGACTCACAGAAGCAAAAATGAATGTTCCTCATTAGTAATCCATACACCAGGATTTTTTTTAAAAAATTTATTAATTTGAGAGCATGAGCACAAGAGCGGGGAGGGTCAGAGGGAGAGGGAGAAGCAGGCTCCCCACTGAGCAGGGCTCCATCCCAGGACCCCGGGATCGTGACCCCAGCGGAAGGCAGAGGCTTAACTGGCTGAGCCACCCAGGCTCCCCTATGCACCAGGATTAAAAGGAGTTACATTATTGGGGTCTACACAAGATAATTTCCCATAATAATTAGAAACCATACCTTCTGTCCACACGAATTCCTTTTTATGAGCCATTTAAAATTTTTAAACAAAGTTTTTGTTTGGTTTTAAGTGGTTTGTTCTGGAAAACGTATTAGCCTTTTAAGAAAGTGAGACTTTTTTTGTTGTATTTTAAGTCGGTATTTTGGACACTCCATTTCCGCTAAGTATAGAGAGAATGCATTCGACTCTTTTGGAACTATGTGCTCACAAAATGATCGTTACTAAAGCTTCGGCTCATACCAGACCTAGCTGGGCTGCTGGTAAGATGGGACAGGTGGTTGCTGTAGCCTAAAGACTAGAGGGGCAGCAGCTGCTTGGCTGGCTTTGCTCCATCCAAAGACCTACCGATTCTTACATCCCAGACGCCGCAGGAATGAAAATCCACCCACCTTTTTCCAGATAACTCTACCGCCGCTTAACCTCCTCCTGGTACAAGTGGAGAAACCGAGACTCAGACTCGGGGCTATCCACACCCCTTTGTCTGCGGAACCAAGCCTCGGGGCGCCCGGCCCCTGCCCCGCGCTGCCCCCAGCGGACGTCGCTGCCCGCGCGGGGACGGTCTACGGCGCCCCGGCGCCCCCGAGCGGAGGGAGAGGTACGGAGGCAGAGGGCGGCGGGCGGGGCGGGGCGCGGTGACAGCGCGGAGCGGGGCCCGCCCCTGGCTCCCACCCCCGGAGCCCACAGCGCCCGCCCGCCCGCCCGCGGCCGCCCGGGAGCTCGTCCAGCCCCGCGCTCCGCTCGCCCGCCCGCCGGCCGCCGTCAGAGCCCGTCC